>NW_004949159.1:498895-544408 GCF_000317375.1 Microtus ochrogaster
GAGAGAGAGAGGGAGGGAGGGAGAGAGAGAGAGAGAGAGAGAGAGAGAGAGAGAGAGAGAGAGAGAAGGAGAGGAAGGAGAGGTATAGGGAGAGAGAGAGACCTTTTCAAATACTGGTTAAAGGAGCTGCACCCATTACTTTGCAAAAAGACATAAAATAAAATGAACCATATATTTCAGAGTTCCACTCAGGCTAATAGATCAGCGTGTCTTGAAGAATTGGCCCTAGAATCTGTATTATTGATAAGTACCCCACTTGTTGGGTTTTGGGTGGATTTTGGGGGGGGTTGTTTTTATTTTGAGTTTCTAAAATTTTAGAAAATGGGAATCCAGGAACGTATTAGGAATGTAATGACAGCGCACTTGAATTCTGTCTCTGTGTAGTCTTCCGAGTCACTTTACTTCATGACTTTGAATTCTTCACCTCAAACCTGGGGACAGTAAATTTCTGTGCATGGATTGTTGAAGAGAAGGAAGGTAGATGCCATTTGTAAGTGCAAATGCTTGCAATTATTGTTTCTGGGCCACCGTGAAATCTTGCAAACTTCTGCCGTCTACCCAAAACAGATCTGATAAGAATATGATTTTAAACTTGCCTATGTCATGGCTTCTAATTATGCCTTTCCTGCGTGGCTCTTTGGTGGTCTATTTCTCTGCTAAGAGTCTCTAACCTCGTTTGATAGTCAGTTGGATGGCCTGGTAATGGGAGATGGGCCAACTTGTTTTTCACATTCTGGACCCATAAGGGAAAGAACCGTCACAGGCTGCAAGTCTCCAGGGTCTGCTTTCATTAGGAGTAAAGGAATATACTGTGTAGGACAGTAGCTGTTGCTAACAATGAAGACATGGAAGGGCAAATCGAGTCATATTGAATCCCCACTGAGTTGATGAATTACAGAAACGGTGGGAGACAAAGGAAAAAACAGCTCAGGAGGAACAGTTCTCGATGATCCATGGAGGAAATGAGCATTATCACGAACACATAAGCAGTGTCTCGCCAAACGAGGATAAGAAGCTGAAAACGAGCCCACGAAGTCCGGCCAGAACCAGACACGAATGTGAGCATTGGCTGCCCTGACCGAAGCACAGTGTGAAGAAAGCGTGAGGTCATTGTCACTTTGTAATACCTTTATGGGCCTTCTTTGTCCAGTGCTAGACTTCCCAGTTTGAGAACTCCTTGGACTTAGTTCAACAGATAGAAATAAAGATGATGAACATTCTGGAGAAGAAACACCACTGACTGGAAGGCAAAAGGAGCCAGGGTTATTTAATCTACAGAGGAGAAAGCTACGGCAACCAAACTCTTCTGTTCCAGGAGTTAAAGTTGACAATCGCCAGATGTTCTCGAGGAAGAACCATGCTTACGTCTAGCAGAGGGGTTACATGTGTAGCAAAACAAAAATCTTTCTCCTCAAATCTGTCCTCTGATTTTGTCATACAAAGAGAGAAAGACACCTTTCCAAACGCTTGTCAGATAATATGCATTCAGCCTTTGCATTGTTGTAACCAAAATATGTATTGGAAACAACAAACGAGAGCAAAGATTGATTTTGACTTGTGGTTTCTGTCCGTTGTAGTGGGAGGCGGTGCAGAACAGATCCTGCCGAGGCAGGAGGAATCGAGTTGCTGCTCACAGACTGCGGGCCAGGATGTAAAGGGGTGGGGCTGTGACCAGGAGTAAGCAGAACCTTCCATGGACCCACTTCTACCAGGTACCCTGCATATCCTAAGGGCTCTTGGTGTCTTTAAAACAGTACCACATGTTGGGGACCAAGTCCTGAAAACTCAAGCCAGTAGTGAATATTCTAGATTCAAGCCCTAGCAGGGGCTTATTAGAGCAGAATATGGAGATCAAGAAAAAAAAAATGATAGATTGGAATTATTTGAGAAGCAACAGCAACTGGATTTGGAACCTACCCCTGGTCTGAGACAGAGTTGTGGTTTGGGGCTAGGAATCAGCTATCTTGTTAGTCAGTTTCCTCCGGTGTGAAATAAATATAACTGACCAGGTGAATTCCACGGTCTCTCACAATTCTGCATATTCATGCTCTGTACCAAGTGAGAGCAGCATGGCAGCTGTAGTTAACATGCCAAAGCTTTCTGACCACAGCAAAGAAAATAATAAATGTGCTGGGGGACTTGGCACTGGTTCCAGTGTGCCATAAATAATATGACACCCGTTTGATGGGTTGATGTCATGAGGTGGGTAAATCGCGGAGAGCTACAAGGTCTCCTGAAGAAGTATCTGTCTTTGAGCGATTGCAGGCTATTCTAAAGACAGGGATGTGGGAGCTGGAGTGGAGCGGGAGGGACACCAGGAAGCCAGCTAGGAATGAGTACAGGGATAGGAGAGACTGGGCTCATTCCTGAACACACTGATGGGTGTGAGTGTTGGTGTGGCTGCTGAGTTGAAGTCTTTCACCTTCGAGATGGTGTCATTAGGATGGAGGAGCTTCTGACAGAAGTTCAGGGGACCTTGTTAATCTTTCCTCTGTGTGTAACACGAGAAACAGCACCCAATGAGCGGGAACACAGGTTCTCACTCAGGATACTAAAATGGAGACATCTACTCCTACTACCGTGTAACAATATTTTGAAGATTAAGGCAGTTTATGTGCCTGACTCATAGCAAACATGAAGAAAACTGAGCTCTGGCAGCAAATGTGATTGAGACAAAGTAAGAGAGATTAGCAGTGATTTGACACTTTAAAGGAAGGGCCTGAATCTGGACTATTCCTAATGATGCAAACTAATTTTTACATAGCCTACTGACCTGTGTTCCAGGGTTAATTTCTAAGGAGTATCACACATTTACATGGGCACAGTTTGTCCATTTCTCAGGCAAGCAGTTGAGCCTGACCTAAGTAAGCTGAAGAGTTGTAACAGTTCCTCACAACTCTCTCCAAAGTCACTGTCTTGCTTACAACATCAACTTCCTGGAAATGAAACATGGACAAGTCTTTAATGTTTTAAAAATTATAGCCAAGATAGCTGAGCAAGGTGAAGCTAAGTCTGATTGCTGACCATTTTCCAAAGCGGTTGGTGGAATCTAGTGGGCAGTTTTGCCACCAAAACAGTGCTGGGAGACAAGGGAGAGAATTTAAGGTTCCAACTCCTCTGCTCATAGGCAGCAGCCGAGACTGGAGCCTCTTCTCATTCTCACTGTGCCTGTAGCATCCACAAACCAACCAAGAGCCAGGGGAGCACAGTTGTCTGCTCGCCACTCCCTCCAGATAAAGAGGGTTAGGCTTGCTTTTGCTTCTTTAAATAGCAACGTTCCCACTGCTGTTTTGCCTCCTCCAGGAGCCCCGAGCAATAGTATGGCTCCTAACTCTTTTTCTTATCTCTTAAGACAATTCATTCCTACCCAGCAAAGTGGACTAGTGATACTTTGACTGTAAATCTTGACACAGTGCTAATTATTATTATTTTAAGACAGTAACGTGTGCATCCCAGGCTGGTCTTGAATTCTCCATATAGCTGAGGATGACCTTGGATTTCTGACCTTCTTCTACCCGCTAAATGCTAAGATTATGGGTGAATACACCACACCCGGTTTATGGAGCCCAGCGCTTCGGGCATGTTAGGTTAAGCACTCCAGTTGAGCAACTCCTTAGTCCCTCAACATCCATTTCTATTAAGGCAAGACCCAAACTTCAAAGCATGCAAGCCCAGAGGTCCCACTGAGCACTGAAATTTCTCATTTCTCTCTCCCATTCTCACCGCAGTGTGTGCTCAGACGCTCTTCCCGGGCCAGGCCCCTCTCTGCATTGGGATGTAAAAAAAATGAATCTGTATTTTCCTTTCAAAATAGATAGAGTTCTTCTGGAAAGTGAAGAATATGACTAAGTGATTTCTTAAAGTCCTGTCCAGCCAGTGATTCATCAGACACAGAATTTGAACTTGGAATGGTCTACCCTATTCTGAGCCAAATGTCTCATTTTTGCAAATGAGGAGAGTGAGGTCCATAGAGGTTAAGAGTTGTGGGGGCTGCCTGCTACAGTGGAAAAAAAAGATGGGATTTGAAGTTTTAAAAGTTATGAATTTGGCATCAAATTCCAACACAGACTTGCCGTGTGACCTTCAAAACATCAGTAATCCCCATAACTACAGTTACCTATTTTGTTTACTCTCTAATGTCAGCCTGAGGATACACAATCTGTGAAGAACACAATAAAATGATAAAACACAGTCTGAGCCTGGCCCGTGTGTTGTATTTCTATTTGATTTCTCCAAGGTTACAAACAAAACCAGCATCTTCAATTCCAGGGCCATTTGATTTCCATCATCCGGTACTGTCTCCTCACCCACCCTCCTCTGTGGTTAGGTTTTCTCCTAAGCCACCACACTAGTCTGACCTCTGCATGCTTCCTTTGAGCCTCTTGGGTGCACACAGGCTCCAGTCATGGGAATTCAGATTGACTTTGATGGACTGCAGAGCTGCAGAGCTGCAACTATGATGTCTTGTTAGAGACATGCAAGCACCCTTCCATAATATCATAGTGATGGCTCTCAGATGCCAAGCTGACAGCGGCTAGCAGTCGGGTCATGGTCTGGAGCCAACTTCCCAAGTGGCATAGCTTCTCTAAGCAGATCCGTAACATCAGACCGGAACTTGAGAGATGGCTTTTGAGTACCCTTTGGACTCCCAGGTTGCGGCACACACATACTTTAGTTGTGATAGGATGGGTGTAAGCCACGGAATGAAGCAATAACAGACATTTTAAGATCATGTGGGACACAGATTTGTTGACTTGTTTGGTGGCGAGAGGTGGTTGACGGTGCCAACCTACAGTGATCTACTTAGGTAGAAGGTGGTGGTAGATTGATCTCACAAGCGAAGCATGGGTCCAAGGGTCGTGTGTTTCCAAAGACCACTAACGAGAAGAGCACACTGGTCTCTGAGCCCATTCACCATTATCTGTGCATTAGGAAAGATTGTACATTTTGTTTGATTCCATTATCAATCACAGGATATACTGAATCCGCAGGAGGTTACCCCAAATCATTACTTCCACTTATCAAGTATTATGTACCTCCCGAACTGACATTATGTGACCCTTTGTTCAACCTGGCACTGGCTTCTTGTGTCACTGACACTCTTCTCGGCTCAGTGTTGGACGTCCTTCTACAACTGATTGAGAAGAGCGGGGCCTCTTCTTCACCAGTGATCCCAAGAGTGCCACCATTTGATCCATTTCCCACCATTTTCTTGAGCATGAAAAGTTTTTCCAATTTCCAGAAAGAGGAGGGTCAAGCTTATGATAAATAGGGAGGACTACTTTTTGCCATAAGCCATAAAAACAAAAAAAAAAAATGAAATGGGGGAGGGACCACTGCGAGCCAGTTCACTCAACAGTTTCCATGTTAAAAAGAAGTTGAAGTTGGAGCCATGTGGTCTCAATAAAGTAGTAAAATATATTTTCTTACCCTACACTTCATGTGCCCATAACCTTTCTTTTAAATCATCTCTAACCAGTCCCAAATCACTCTGACCGCAAATCATTTGGTGGCTTTGGTCTCCAGGCAATGGAATGTGCTGGAGCAGACGGGGAGTCGCTACCAAGTGCGCTCAGAGAGAGCTTCCACCCCACCCCTGCCCCCCAGGCTCACAGACCCCAGCAAGAGCCTTGAAAGTTCTGCACTGAGATAGCACATGACATCATGGCTCAATCATTCCAGAAAACACCACACACACACACACACACACACACACACACACACACACACACACACACAAAACTGCAAGGGCTGCAGAACAGCAGGCAGCGCAACATGACACAAACCACCGTGGGCAAATAGAGCCCAAGAACCGCTTTCCTTAAGAAAACACTCACAAATACCACAGGCAGGCAAGCAGAGGCACATTTAATTACATTTACAGAAACCCATTGTATCCATCAGCCCCACCAATTTCAGAGCTGACCAGTGAGTGGAAAGGTCACCCACTGAGGCTGTCCTGGAGATGGGACAGCCAGGAGAGCCTGAAGTTACGTCCAGGTATCATAGAGCATGTGAAACTGTGAAATCGGCTCATAAATCTTGACTGAATTTCCAAGAGAGCTCGACCCTCTGCAGTATCTGTCTTTGTGTGTGTAGTTGCGGAGTTAAAGGAGGCCCAAGGTGCTAGAAATCAATTATTCAATTCATGACTAATTGATGAGACACCTAGCTAAGCTGTCCCAGGCACAAACAAAACTCTTGCGACTGCCATCTGCTGTCACATCTGAGGATCCAGCCTTTTGTTTTGCAAGTGCAACTGGATCTTTTGTTTGTTTATTTTTATTTTTTAAAGGAACTCTCCAAAGAGTTAAGTATACAGTCTTTGAAGGGATGGTGAATGCATTGGGTGTGCCTGTAGGCACCTCTGGAAAACGAAGCCCAACACTCATTGGAACAGCATGATGAAGGCTTGAGGGGAAAACATGTTCCAAATAAGAGCGCTATTTTACAGTACCCAGCTATCATCTTACAGCAATTGCTAGAGCGAGCATTTGAAAGGAGGCCCTGAAGAGCTAGGAGACAAGAAGGATATGTCTAAATGGCCCCCAAACTTTCCAGTTTTCACCCTCTAGAATCGCCACTGCTGATTCTAGTAAAAGGAGATTTGTGGTGAAAGGAGCAGGGGACCCAGCAAAATCATAAAACAAAAATATCAAGCTGCAAACGTAAGCAATGTAATGTTCAAAGTAGGTCTCATACCTTAGGCGACAAAGGAAAAAAAAAAAACTGTAGAGCAACTATAGACATCTATGTCTGCTAGCTGTAATCTTCTCTGAGACATGGTATTTTATATCCCGGCAATGTGTGTGTAGCAACTGTCTTTTTCATCAGATACACTGGGGACAACTGTTCATTTCAACTGGGGGTGGGAACAGCCCAAATGCATGCTGGTCATATCTTTCTGTAAGCTCTAAAACAATGGTGGAGAGAAAATGAAAGACTCCCAGGCTACTGAAAATAACCTGTTTGCTATTACTTGTACTGTTATAAGCCTAGGACCCCCTCCTCTTTCTAATTGCTGGGTTCAGCAGAGATTTCCCATGGATTTATCAGCAGCAGAAATAAACATGTATTTAGCTGAGCTCTACTTGGAAGTGTTAGGAAGGGCTATTCAAAGTCTGTTTTCATCTTGTGGTTAGGAATTCCACGTGAACTTGCTAGGATGTTAAGCTACATTCCAGTATCCTGATGATTCTGTCAATCATAGAAGGGGGAGTAAACACCATCTATCCTTGGAGAACAGCCCCTTTATTATACGGCCCTCCCTCTTGCTGCCTTCTGTCAATCATAGAAGGGGGAGTAAACACCATCTACCTTGGAGAACAGCCCCTTTATTATGTGGCCCTCCCTCTTGCTGCCTTCTGTCAATCATAGAAGGGGGAGTAAACACCATCTATCCTTGGAGAACAGCCCCTTTATTATATGGCCCTCCCTCTTGCTGCCTTCTGTCAATCATAGAAGGGGGAGTAAACACCATCTATCCTTGGAGAACAGCCCCTTTATTATATGGCCCTCCCTCTTGCTGCCTTCAGCACAAGACGCTACTACCCTTCCTCTTCATTGGAAACGGTGAGGTGACTTCTCAATTTGGCTCATCAAGCACCAGAATCTGAATACAGGCTTTTGGTGTAGGCAGACTGTGGGACATCTCCCCCAAAGAAATACTGGTTGCTTCTAGAATCGGTCATTTCCAGAACCCCCCCCCCCAATGGAATCCTTGTCAAGTAATGCATCAGATGGGGGCGCGGGGCGGGGGTGGGGGGAGCGGAACATGGGGGAGTTCAGTCTTCTGCTCCCAGTCTTTCCATGGTAGAGAAGTCGTCAGGAATGCACTCCTCGCTATTGTATTCTGCCTGCCACTTGTTCCTAGAACCACAGCCAACTGCATGCTAACTAATGAGAGAGAGGGGCGCAGTCCAAAGGACTTCCAAGAGAAAAGGGGAGCTGGGAAAGTAGCTGTAGATTTTGTTAGACAAAGGACGGCAATCAAGCGACACCCAAGAAAACAAACAACTTATAGGGACACTGAAGGGCAGCAGAGGTGAAAACCGCCCGAGTTTTCTAAGAGGAGAAAAAAAAAAAGAACCGGAAAAGCAACAATAAAAACTCTCCAAACAAAAAGATCAACCTCAAACTTTCCCTGAGATAAAGCATTTCCAGCTAGAACTCATTCAGCCACCGCCGAGTGGTTCACGCTGTCAGAAGCGGCTCGCCTTGTCAAAGTTTCCTTCTGGTGCAGCCAGGGGTGCCGCAGATGAGAAATTAGATGAAAACCCATCCCAAAGTTTTGCTTCAGGGGCGTGCAGTGGAAGAAAGTAGCACGTTAAGACCGCGATGGGGGTGGACAAAGAGGGCAGAGATGTAACCTCAAGCCCTTCTCCCCTCCCCCACCCAACCCTAACAACAGAGAAGTCTGGTGGAGTAGGACCCTCTGCCTGCTCTCTGTAAGGGTTTTAAAGGATCGGGGGACCTTGTGCAACTTCGCGGCTTTGCACGGATCAAACGCTGCCACTTACCAGCTGGGCACCGAACACTCTCTGCACACCCGCCGAAGCAGCTCCTCTGGGCTCCTTCGGATCCTGCCCGCTCTCCTCCTGCAATTTGAGGGCTTGAGATAGCGGAGCAGGGGAACACACAGGCAGCGGGGTCGCCTAGTCCTGGGCTCCCAGCAGCCTGTGGTGGAGAGGCAGTGAGAACGTGGTCTCCCCAGTCCCGCCAAGCCAGGCAGCTGAACTGCAGCCGCGCGAGTGCACCGCGTCTGCAGAGGGGCGCGTGTGCGCTGGGTGTGAGCGAGTGGAAGAGAGAGAGGTAGAAAAGGATCCAGCCGCTGCTGGGGAGGGGGAGAGGGCGAGGGTGTGTCCTGGGCAGGAATGTTGTTAATGTCCAGAAATAACGCCCCTCTCTCCTGCCCTGCTTACAAGTCCAAAGGCTTTTGTTTAGCTGGGGGTGGGAGGATCACAATCACCCACCACTGAAGTGACAAGCTAGTCCCAGTCCCAGACAAATTCCGAAGCCACCAGCCAGGTCAGCCTCGGCTTGAAGCCCTTCCTAGACACCCCAGCTCATTTCACAAGGACGGCAAGTCTTTACACACCTGGGGGAGCAATTAGGTGACACCAGCTCTCACCTTCACTTCCTTTATATCCCATCCGTGACTATCACGTGTATGTCCCGCCTCCTAAGTTAAATCTCTCCTGCCAGTCTGTAAATTAATCACCATGTCAAACAGGGAGCCCTTATGAAAGGGAATGCGGAGAATAAATCTGGTCTTTGTTCTTTTTTGATGTAGAACAAACCTGCCATTAATCAACTCGTTCCCTGAGCATCCAAGTCGCGATTCACTAAGTGGACATGTGAAGTTCTCCTGCAGTCCTACCCGATTACATCGCGTCACAGTGACTCAGTCACTGTCCAGATGGCCATGGCCGAAAAGCAATAGGAAAACTCGATGGACCTCTTAAAGCCTTCCTACCTGCCAGTTCTCACCCCCTGGCAGACTCGCCTTAAGACACTGGGAGCGCTGACCTCACCACGGGCTCTATTCCCCATCTTCGCATTCCAGAATTAGCCTGCCCGAGACACAGAAACCCAGGATTGGATTTGGCAATTTGGAGAAGAAACCCATAAGGGACCAATGAAGCTATTAATTTAAATACAGTCCATAAAATGTCAAAGGCATGACAGATTCTTGAAGTCAATTAGGAGCCTTATCAGAGCATGGGCTCCAAAAATAGAGTCATCCCCGAGAGGTCCAAGCAGAGATAACAAGAGGCATGTTTGGAAGTAAACAAATCGAAAGAGCGCTGGTCCATCTCTAGCTCACATTTATTATCCTGAGGAAGGGATGGCTCATGAAATATTGGATATTTTCCCCTTGCTTATTAAATTTCTCCCTTCCTTTGGGAATCATTGCCGAGCTAATAAGGTTGAGGTTGCTTCCAATGGGAAGATACTCCGGGTTTGGCAAGTCCAGTCTCTTGTAGCACATCTTTTTACTTTTTGTCTCTGTGCGTCAGTTTTCCTGGGGTTACAGAGTCAAATGCTGTTCCCCTGCACGGCAGCAGAGGGATCAGAGGAGTTTTGAGTTGCGCTTGTTCCTCTCTCATCTCTGGGAGGAGTCGGGAGAAGAGCCTTTCTTCTGTGAGTCGGAAGGCATTCTGCTGATTGAAGGCACAGGCTAAAACAAAGGGATCTTGGCACTTGGTTCCCCTAAGCAGAGAAACTTGAGTAGCCCCTGAGTCCACACTTTCTGAAAAGGTAAACATTTTAGGCTTCTGAAATGCAGTCTCAAAGATGGGGGCCTTTCTGGGCTCCCTTGTGTGAGTGTGGATGAGAACAAAAGTTGGATGGAATCGGTTCCCCATTTTCGGGACCTAAGGAGCTACCTTTTGGGCGCAGCTAAAAGATACCCAATGTTCATGAAAGCCCTGCCCTTGATCTCCACAATCAGACAATTGTTTAAGCTTCAATTGGAAGTGTTGTCACTGCTAAACATTCTTCAGGGTTTCCCAGACCAGGAGAGAGAGGGTGACAAATTTCTTCCTGTGTGGTTCAAGGAGAGGCGGGGAGCTTACTCAAACCACAAACTCCTGAGCTCTCCTCACAGCTACTGCTAAGACAATGGCTTCTTCTTACAAAAGGAAATGAATAACCAGCAGGGGGAGCACACGGTTAGTCCAGCACTCAGGAGGCAGAGGCAGGTGGATCTCTGTGTGTTCAAGGCTAGCCTGATCACATAGCAAGTTCTAGGGCAGCCAGGACTACATAGAGACCCAGTATCCAATGACCGAAAAAAATGTTTTTTTGAATAAGCAACAATTCATATAATTTAAACAAAAACAAATGCACTACACTCTTGCCTACACCCTTCCATGGGCTCATGGTGATATTCGTTTTCCCTGTAGGCCTCCCGATTTCTTTAAGTATATGGATTCAGAAAACACTTTCCTTTTTCTTTGGAAAATAAAATATTCAGAACTATTACTGGACTTTATCCCACTTTTTACTTTAGATTCTTTTCTATTATATGCTTCTCTGCCCCCCCCACCACCACCATTCAGTTCAAAATAAGCCCTGTTCAGCATCTAGTACCCACCTACTTCTATATATGTTAGTGACATGGAGTTGGAGAAATTGGCTTTTGCCCCTCTATGGCATCTGTATCTGGGGGAGGGGCATTAAGCAGATGATAAACATTGTCTTCGTCAGGGTCATTGTTGCTGTGATGAAACATCACAATTTGGGGAGGAAAGCGTTTATTCAGATTACACTTCCATACCGCTGTTCATCAATTAAGGAACTCAGTACAGGAACTCAAACAGGGCAGGGACCCCGACGCAGAGGCTGTGGAGGAATCCTGCTTACTGGCTCAATCTGCTTTCTAGGACCTCTAGCCCAGGGATGGCCTTACCCACAACGATCTGATTCCTTCCTCACCAGTCACTAATTAAGAAAATGCTCTACCAGATGGATAATACTAGAAAAAAAAATCATCCTGAGTGAGGCAACTCAGATCCAGAAAGATAAACATGGTATGTACTCATGTGTAAGTGGATATTAGCTGTTAAGTAACATATAATCATGCTATCTATAATCCTTGGATTCAGAGAGGCTGGTAACAAGGAGGGCTCTGGGGGATCTCTCTGGGAAGGGAAATATGATAGATTTGCATGTGGACTGGGGGTAGGAGAGATGCGAATAGAGGCAATCTATGTGGACTGGGGGAGGGCGGGGTGGAAGGAGAGACTACTGGAATTGGGGAGCATTGGGGGATGATGTGGAAATTCCCTGGACCCTGTGAGAGAGACACAAGTGAGGACTTCTAGTAATGGAGAATACGGAACCTGAACCAGCCATCTTCTGTGATGAGGAATACAGAGCCTGAACCAGCCATCTTCTGTGATGAGGAATACAGAGCCTGAACCAGCCATCTTCTGTAACCAGGTAAGGCTTTAAGGGGTGGGACTTGAACACCAACCCAGCCACAAAACCTTCAACCTACAAGCTGCCCTGCCTACAAGAAGTGCTGGGGCCATGGTGGCTCACCATTGTGGCTCAGAGCTTGTGGGAGTGGCCAATCAATGAGTGGTCTAACTTGAGGCCCACACTAAGAGAGGGAACCCAAGCTCCACACTGCCTGGATGGCCAGAAACCAGAAACTGGTTGGCCCAGAGACCTAGGATAGAATTATACATGACTAATCTAAAACAAAAATAACAAAACAACAGCAACAAAGCAATGAAATGATTTCTTAGGACATCTACCCTACTCATAGATTGGCACCTAGCCCAGTCACCATCGGAAAGGCTTCCTCCAGCAGCTAATGGGAGCAGATGCAGAGACCCACAGACAAAGGCTAGGCCGAAAGAGTATAAATTGGAGATCTCCATTGGGTTCCTCCCTCTTGGAGCTGGAGAGCAACAAAGAAGAGGGAGAGGAAGAATTGTAGGAGCAAGAGGGCCCCAGGACACCAGGAGAACCCAGTCCACAGCATCAACTAAGCAGGGCTCATGGAGACTTAGAGACTGAAGCAGCAATCATGGAGCCTGCTGGGTCTATGCTGGGTCCTCTGGATAGATGTTGAGGTTGTCTAGGTTGGGGTGTTTATGGGACTCCCAATAGCGGGAGTGCATCTTTTTTGTTTGTTTGTTTGTTTTTGAGACAAGGTTTTTCTGTAGTTTCAGAGCCTGTCCTGTAACTCACTCTTATAGACCAGGTTGTCCTCGAACTCACAGAGATCCTCCTGCCTCTACCTCCCGAGTGCTGGGATTAAAGGTGTGCACCACCATTGCCAGGCTCTTACTGCATTTTATTATACTGTGTTCTGTTGATATCCCTGGGAGGTCTGCTCTTCTTTGAAGGGAAACAGAGGAGCGGTGGATCTGGGGGGGGGGGGAGGTGTGTGTGGGAACTGGGAGGAGTGGAGGGAGAGGAGGCTTTGCTCAGGATCTATTACATGAGATAAGAATAAATAAGAGAAAAAAGAAAGTGCCCTCCGGCAGTGGTTCTCAACCCATCAGCTATCCTGCATATCAGATGTTTGCATTCTGACTCATAACAGCAGAAAAAATATATATTTATGAGGTAGTAGCAAAATAATTTTATAGTAGGGGGTCATCACAACATGAGGAACTGTATTAAAAGTGATGCAACATTACAAAGGTTGAGAACCACAGGCTTGCTTACAGCCTGATCTTACGGAGGCATTTTTCAACTGAGGTTCCCATCTCTCCAATGACTCGGGTCTGTGTCAAGCTGACATTAAATTAGCCAGCACAAACATCTGCAAGGAAATAATATAATATATTAAAGCATAATAGGAGCATCTGAGAAAAGTATAGCAGGACTACAAGGAGGAGTAGAATGTCGGAGATTATGATTTGGGATGGCATGGTGAGTGTGGCTTAACCGAGAAAGTGACCTTTGAGCAAAGACATGATGGCGGTGAATAGGTGAGCTTCAGGATTGTTTGGTAGTGCACAGGTCTGAGGGCTGGTATGTAGGTGGACTACAGGTGGAGGACAGCGGAGAGGCCAGTGTGGTGGAGCAGGAAACTTGAAGCAGAATGCCACCGTAAGTCAGACGGACAGTGGGCAATCCAGAGGGTTGTGAAAGCTAGCACAAGAAAGTTTTGACTGCTGACAACTTATGCTGGAGAGGTTGTGGGGTAAAGGGAACACTTCTGCATTGCTGGTGGGAATGCAAGCTGGTACAGCCCCTTTGGATGTCAGTGTGGTGATTTCTCAGAAAATTAGGAAACAACCTTCCTCAAGACCCGGTAATACCACTTTTGGGTGTATATTCAAAGGATGCTCAATCATGCCACAAGGACACATGCTCAACTATGTTCATAGCAGCATTGTTCATCATAGTCAGAACCTGAAAACAACCTAAATGCCCCTCAACTGAAGAATAGGTAAGGAAAATGTGGTCCATTTACACAATGGAGTACTACACAGCAGAACAAAATAATGACATCTTGAATTTTGCAGGCAAATGGATGGAGCTAGAAAACATCATTTTGAGTGGGGTAACCCAGACACAGAAAGACAATTATCAATGTTCTCACTCATAAATGGTTTTTAAGCATAAAGCAAAGAAAACCAGCCCACAAATCACAATCTCAGAGAACCTAGACAACAGTAAGGATCCCAAGAGAGACATACATAAACCTAGTCTACACAGGAAGTAGAAAAAGACAAGATCTCCTGAGTAAATCTGGAGCATGGGGACCTTGGGAGAGGATTGAAGGGGAGGGGAGAGGCAGAGAGGAGATCAGAGAAAAATGTAGAGCTCAATAAAAATCAATAAAAAAGAAAACTTTGACTTTTATTCTTTTAACTTTTTGCATGTGTATGTGCATGTGTCATATATATACATATATATGTATATATATACATACATACATATATATATATACATATACATACATAAGCATGCACATATATATAGTAGGTGAGGCTGTATGTGTGGAGGACAGGTTGGTGTCTGGAGTGTTCCCTGACTGTTCTCTCCCTTCTGTATTGAGTCTCTCTCCCAGAACCCATAACTCTGTGATCAGTGGTCTAGCTGGCCTGTTTGCTCTGGGGATGTCTTGCCTAACTCTAGGGCACTTTGATTACAAGCTGGCTTCCATTTCCACCTGCCATCTACTCATGGATCCTGGAGATCTGAATTCTCGAACTTGTGGTTGAGTTGCAAGCTCTTTACCCAGCAAGCTAGTACCGTAGCCCCTTGATTTATTCTTAGAGCACTAGGGAGACATTGGAGAGTCTTCAGCATGACACACACACACTGCATAGAGAACATATTCATGTTTAAGGTTGCATATTTCCTTTTATAAATGCAGTATGATGTATTTAGTAAGGATCCCAATGATAGACATCTGAGTTGTTTCCAAACATTAGACAATGCTGTAGACACCCATGGATGATATTTTACACTTGTGCAAGTAGATCTGTGGTACTGATTCCCACAAGTGGGATTACTACATTTTCCATTTCAGATTTTGATAGATGCAGCCAAACTGCCCTTCAGAGGGCGGAACCAATTTACACTCCCACTAGTAATATTCTAGCCATCTTCAAGAGTGCTGTAGCCTTCCCAACAGAGTATGCAATTAAACTTCTGGACTCTGGCCAATCTGATAGGTGAAAAGTGATGTCTCAGGAGAATTCTGATTTGCATTTTTGATTTTGAGTGAGTCTGAACAACTTTTCATACACTTGGCACCCATATAGCTTTCTTTGTACCATATAGCTTTTTTTTTTTTCTGTAGTGGCCTACTGATGTGCCCTTCCCATTTTCTTCTGGAGTCTTTGACTATTTCTCTACAGTTTCTTACAACCAAATGTCATTAAGGAGATATCACTCTGTTTTA
This sequence comes from Microtus ochrogaster, assembly GCF_000317375.1. Classification (NCBI taxonomy): domain Eukaryota; kingdom Metazoa; phylum Chordata; class Mammalia; order Rodentia; family Cricetidae; genus Microtus; species Microtus ochrogaster. The sequence continues at coordinate 514,278 of NW_004949159.1, forward strand.
TGAGGGCTGTTTTACCTCCTGTCTATAGACTTGGCTGATAATGTCCTGTGATAGTTCTAAGTTTGAATTATTCTACAGTTTTTGAATTATTTACCCATTTAAAAACATACACACAGTTAGGAAGGTCCTTCCTATCTATATTCTTGTTCATTGATTAATTAACTAATAAATTAATTTCTTACGTGGGGGGATGTGGGTGCATGGTATCGGGGGTCTAGTATGCTGATCAAAGGATAATTTCTACTATATGGGTTTGGGGAATAAAATTCAGGTCGTCAGGCCATCAGACTGGAGGATAACACACTTCCATGCCAAGCCATCTCTCCAGTCCTCATGTTTCATCTTTAACATTGAAATATTTTAGTATGTGTGATGGTTTGAATGAAAATGACCCCCATAGGTCCACAGAGAGTGGCCTTTCTAGGAGGTGTGGCTTTGTTGTAGTAGGTGTGGCCTTGATGTAGTAGGCGTGGCCTTGTTATAGTAGGTGTGGCCTTGTTGTAGTAGGTGTGGCCTTGTTGGATGAGGACTGTCACTGGGGATGGGCTTTGAGGGGTTCAGATGCTAAAGCCATGCCCAATATGACCCTCTTTTTTTAGCTACTTGCCAATGTGGATGTGGAACTCTCAGCTCCTCCAGCACCATGTCTGCCTATATTCTTCCATGCTTCACACCATGCTCACAACGGACTAAACTTCTGAACTATAAGCCACCCCAACTAAATGTTTTCCAACTAAATAGTTGCTGTGGTCATGGCCTCTCTTCACAGTGATGGAACACTAAGCAGTATGTACTTTATCCCTGCTTAGTTTATAAGGTATTAAGAAGGGATTCTGTTTTACTTTATTTCAAATAATGACCATATCCTACTACCTACCACTTTTCACAGAAACAATGAAAAAAATATTTCAATTACATTTAAAAACCCACACAAAGACATTTTGTCACCTCAATCATTTTTCAGCATCCAACTTTATACTATGTCTATAATATTGACCAATATTTTTCCTGAACTATTCTGCCTTTCAAACTGAATCTTCATTTCAATTGAACAACTCATAATCCACCCCCTTCCAGCCTTCAGTCACAGTTTTTGCCTCTGATTTAGTAAATTTAACTGCTTTACAGACTACATAGAGGTGAATCACACAGCATTTTTCATCCTGCGACAGGCTTTGTCATAGTGCAAAGCCCTCAAAGTTCCTATGTACTGGACATATAGCACATGATTGACTGCTCCTTCATCATGGTTAAATAATATTCCACACAAGCATACACAGTCTTTATTTATGCATCTGTTGGTACACATTTGGATCAACTGCTCTTGGCTATTGTTAATAATCCTGCTGTGAACATGGACGAGCAAATGATTCTTCAAGATCCTGCTTTTGGTTCCTGTGAGTGGGATGTGGCATTTTCATTTTATTTTTTAATCTTTTAAGGATTTTTCATAGTTGTACTACCTTCCATTCCCACCAACAGTAGATGTGAGTTCTGATTTTCCAGATCCTCATCGGCACTTGCTCTCTATGCTTTTGGTGTTGACTGTGCCACTGGGTATGAGATACTGAGGCACTGGGCAATCCAGACTATATAGGAACTGGAAGCAGTGTAAGAATTTTTGACTCTTATTCTTTTATTTATTTTTTTTTGTGTGTGATATGATTGCCTATACATATGTGTTTACTTGTATCCATGGATGTGTGGACACCGGAAGTTGATATCTGGAGACTTTCCCAATTGCTCTCTACCTTATATATTGAGGCTAAGTCTCTCAGTGGAACCCAGAGCTCAGAACTCAAACATTGTGGTTTGAAGTTTCTTTTATTTAATTTTGATATCGGACAACTTTTCATTTGTATCTTACTTGAGTCCTATCTATGGAAAGCTCTATACTTAAGTCTATCTTTCAAGTGGATTGTCTTTTTGTTGTTGAATTGCAGATGGTCTTTATATATTCTAGATACTAAGTGCTTATTAGATCCACGATTTGGAAATACCTTCCTCAGATTCTACTGGTACGCTTCTTGCTCTGCTTTGATGCCCGGGCTTTGCTTTAACAGCTCCTTCATCCTCCTTCATGAGATGCTGTGTTTACCCTAAGGGGGGCAGTCACTGGACTCCCATTCTCTTTCTTAGTTGTCATATCAACCCTGTTTTAAAGTATCGAGGCTGTTTGCTTTAATATCTGTTTGTGTGTGGCATTCCTTTTTTTTTTTTTTTTTTGAGACAGTACATTGTGGATACAAGGCTCTTCTTGAACTCGCTATATAGCCAAAGATAACCTGAAACTTTTTACCCTCCTAAGTGTTGGGATTACAGACATGTGCCATCAGAACTGGTTTATGCAGAGCTCTGGATTTAACTCAGGGCCTCTTGAATGTGAGCTTAGCATTACATTACAGAGATTATTTTCCCCATTCATGATGGACATAGAATGATAAACTATTGTATTAAGGAGGGAAATATTAATTTGATCTTATTTTACTAAAAAAGTATTGTTTTGGTAGTCAAATGGTCATTACGTTTTGTCCAAATGCTTTGGGGGGGGGCGTCGTTAGAAGTTATCGCAAAACATTTCCATTTAAATATGCTAGAGGGTAGTAACAGATTTCCTAATAATGAGCTGTTCTTGTGTTACTGTCTTAAAGCTACACGACTATGGAGATTTGATATTTAATGTGCTGACAGGTGCTGTTTGCTAGCAACTTATTTGGAGTTTTTACACTTGTTTTGTCAATTAAAATTTTTCTTTAATTCAGAGAGTTACTTATCTATTTGTCGTATGCGAATGTCATTGTGTGTCGTGGTGCACACATAGAGATCAAAGAATCCTTTGCACCATGTGGGCTCTGGATATTGAATTTGAGTCATCAGGCCTGGTGGCACAAGTGTTTTTTAACGGTGGCACAGCTCACAACTGGAACTTCAATCATTTTTATTTCTGCCTTGTGATCAAAGAATGAAGTTTTGCTGGGACTTCAGCTCAGTAGTGGAATGTTTGCTTAGCATGGGAGAGGATGTACATCCTACCATGGGAGATGACCTGGCTCTACATTCCAGTGCCATAAAATAAAATAAAATAAAATAAAATAAGAAGGGGGGAGAGAGAGAGAGAGAGAGAGAGAGAGAGAGAGAGAGAGAGAGAGAGAGAGAGAGGAGTAAGGTTTCTTCTTTGTGGAGTAAAGTATGGTCAATTCTGTGTATGTTTCTTTGGTCAGTTAAAAACTAATTATGTGTAGGATAAATTGGATAACCAGTGTCTCATAGTTTATTATGTTCTAGTTATATATATTTTGGAAGTTCACAGATATACCATCGACTGACAGCTTTCTCTCATAATCTTTGTAATTTTTATTTTACAGGGTGGCTGCTGTGTTATTTAATGAAAGTGTATTAACCATTCTTCCCATGCAGCACCACCCAGCACCTCTTCTCATCCTGTTTCTCTGCTGGCCTCCATCGACCTCCTCTGATGTCCTAACTTGATTATATTATGGTGTCTTTGCCCACTGCGTCTTCTTCATTTCTTTACACCAATGTTCTCTGCACTGCTCTGCTCTAGCCCTTTCTCCCTCCCGTCCTTCCCTCCTTTTCCTCTCCCTTCCCCCTTGGTTTTTGAACTTAGGGTCCGTAGCTGCCATTCTGGTCCCCTGCACTGTGCTGTATTTCCAGCCTTCTGCCATGGATCCTCAGAGTAAGAGCCCCAGTTGTATGAAGAGGAATGTTTACCAGTACAGTCTGAGCTCCTAACATACAATCTGCTTGCATGAATACTAAACTATCATCTCATGAACAAAAGTTTTTGTATTTATGGTATTTTTTTTTCAGGAGCTCCAATTAGTTCCATAATGGCGCTTTTAAGCTACTTCCAGGGACAGGTGACAAAGAGCTTGCCATACCCATGCTGACAGCAAGATTTTGGATCCCCAGCACCTAGGTAGGTGTAGAGGCCTACTTATAATCCTCACAGCAAGCTGGCAAGTTAATCTAGTTTGTGTGATCTGGGTAAAATTAGGAAACCTTGACTGGAGAACCAATGAGAAAGATGCTCACTGTCAACCCCTGGCTTCCACAGGCACAGTCGTGGGCACCTGCACCTGTGTGTGCACATGTGCCCACATACCATACAGATGGATACCAGAAGCACGCACAACACACACACACACACACACACACACACACACACACAGCCCACAACAACAGCATGGAATGGTTATTTTGGTGAGGATACATTTGATTTGAGCTTTTCTGTTCCTTGTAGCATTACTGTAAGCCCGGGAGAGAGTTGTTCCCATTGTACCACTGGGGCAGACGGAGAGAAACTTTTGAAAATAGCTGTTTTCTCATTATCTTTACATGAGGAGACATGCAACTTAGCTTTCTGTTCTACCACAAAGAAGCCTTGATGCAAAGAGATGTGTTTTCCAAGGCTCAGAGAAGACAGTGTACCAAAGAAGTGAGCAATTAATGAGGTTAGCTTTCCTCAGGAAACACTAACATCACTGAAACACTGGATGCTTGACTTCTGGGGGTCACAGAATCCCCTTTCTGTAGAAGCTTCAGAAATAAAGAGAGCTCTTCGGACAGTTTGAGTGTGGTCCTGCCCCAAGGCAGGGGTGACTGCCCCACCTCTGGGGCCCCCTTCCTCCAACCATGCAAAAAGAGCATGCCAGGGTGTCAGAGTGACTCATTTTCAAACATAGGCCCCAGAGTATGATCAGTCCAAGAGATTGGTATCGATGGCATTGAGGTTCAGAAGCATAAAGTGGTTATGTAACAGGATGCTACTTGATGAAGAAACTTAAGCATGGACCAAATTACAGCTAATAACGCTGACTCTCTTTGTGGTCTAGAGACTGGAAGATCGTAATCAACTTCCTGTTGCTTCCAGTTAAAGGAAACATAAGAGGAGTGAGTGCCCACATGTCTTTTCTACTGAAAGAAGTGGGGAAAAAAAAACAGGAAAAATATGTGGAAAAATTTCATGTGGAGATGCTTTAGTACCACATTTTCTTCTACAGTGAAATTCTCAGGTTGTTCTGAAACTCAACATCTGAATCGTGCCAGTTAGTGGGTCTGAGCAAGACTGGAATTCTGAACATTCTTCAAGGCTTCATAAAAAATCCCCCAACTGATGGACAAATGCCTATGTTGTAGTCATGGAAAGAGAAGCCCCCCCCCCTTGTGATTTGGGACTGAGTTTGTTCATTTTATATTTATAGTTTCATCACTGAAGGAATGTAGAATTTGGCATTGAGAAGAGCATGGGGAAGGAAGGAAAGAATAGAGAGCAGACGTGTGTGTGTGTGTGTGTGTGTGTGTGTGTGTGTGTGTGTGTGTGTACCTAGGCACTATGGGGTTGAGGGAGAGGGAGAGTGTTTACTATCATCATCTTCATTCCCATTTGTTTCTTTCATTTGCTTTTGAAGCAGACTCTCCTTTGGGTCTCTAGTGCCTGAGAGTAGCTGCAAGAATTTTCTGCTTCCCTTACTTGCAGCTCCATCTGCTTACAATGAAAGCTTGGCTTCCACTTTTTGGCACAAATAAAAACCCTAGGGTGCCCATATAAGTCAAACAGATGAAGCATGTGTTCCCAGACCTGAAGCATCACCCTTTCCTGGAGGCCCGGGACATTTGTGATGGATTTACATAGCATCTCATCCTCAATAAATCTAGGAGGAAGCTTCTGGGAAGCAAAGGTGGGTCACAGGTCGCTGGACTTCACAGCCTGAGCAGTTCATCTGCCACCTAATGGAGTGATGGAACCCTGGGGGTCACACTTGCCAGGAGAGAGGTCGGTAACCAGCAATTGAGCCATGTAGTAAAAATTCCTTTCACCACTTGTCATGGGATTCTTAAGCATTTGGGAGAGGGATTTACACATCAAAACAAGGAAATATGGAAATATGGTCTTTGCATAATTGCTGAAATTGGACCCGAATTCCAGATAGAAAGCCATAAGTTTTCATAAACAGAATAGTAAAAATGGAAGTAAACAAGACAAAACTTTTTAGTACCAACTCTGAAAACCAGGCTGGGGTTGGGGTGGAAGGAGGAAGGAGCTCTTTGGATGATGCAGTTGCTCTCAGATAGAAAGCCACACCTAGAGACTGGCAACATTCACCCTCTCCCTAGAAGCAAACTTCGGACAAAGATCTATAAGGCAATGGCAATAGGGAATACTGTGTGCCCTGAAAGGTGTTGCTTCATATTGGCCACTTCTCTCTGTTTACTGAGCCTGCCTTTCAGGGGTTCTGTGGGAGAAATTTAGACTTCCTTTTCAAAGGGTATTCAATAGCTGTGAGCAAGAAAGACTGAAGCAAACCATATATAAAACTGAAGCAAAACATATGCTTGAGGCACTGGAATAATCAGATGTGCATCAGCTGATCTGGAAATGTGGTTGCATGCATCAGAATCAAATGGGTCTAGACAAAATGCTGATTCCCTGGTGGCCCAGCACAGATTCAGAGGACCAGGGTTGGACCAAGGCATCTGTACTTTGGTCAAATATTCTAAGTCGTTTGATGGAAATGGACTGGGATATTCAACCTTCACTGCCATCTTGTTGAGATTTAGACTCGGCGTGGAAACATATCTATAGGGTGTGTCTATGAGAATGTCTCCAAAAAGGTTTAACTGAGGAGAGAAGATCCTCTAGGATGTGGGAAGCAACTTGCAATAGGCCAGGATTCTAGAACAAACGAAGCTGAGGGAGTCAGGTGGCACACGCGCGTCCTCCTCTCTACTCTCGGTCTGCCTGTGTGTTGGGACCAGCTGACTCACTCTCCTGCCACCGCCACCATGCCTCTGCATCACCATGTCAGATGCTAGCCTTGAACTAGGAGCTTATTTTGACAGGAATTTTATCACAGCAATAAGAAAAGTAATTAATTCATGAACTTAAGAGCCCACTTTGAGACTTGCTAACCTCCAGGATTTCCATGACCCCGTCTAAAAAGAGTTGAAAGGGAAATCACACATGTTGAGTTATCATCACCCGTACATTTTCCATAGACTGTGCCACAAGTTATCCAGAAATTCAATGATGTCTTAATCTCAAGCCTAGGATCTTCTCTGGACAAGTGGGTGAGTGACAGGGTGTGCAAGGATCTGTCGCAGACTAGATGGAAAACAGACTGTTCTCCAGGAAGTCTTGCTCGAGTCGGCCTCCACATGGGACCCAGATCTCAGCACAGCAAAGCATTTTTATATTCTTTTCTTCTGATTTAGTTTTTAATCGAGTCGTCTAATTTGAACATCTTTATGTTTGGGTTTTGCTTTTTTTTTTCTTTCCACTATAAGACTGTGTGTGTGCGCTTGTTTGCACGTTTGTGTGTGTGGCTGCAGGCGTACGGTGACTCTAACACACAAGCAGAGATCAGAGGACAGCCGAGGGTGCCCATACTCACCTTTATCTCGTTTTGAGACAGGGTCTCTACTTCCTTTCCACTGTCCACACCAGGCTAACTGGTCCATAAGCTTCTGGGGGATTTGTCTAGCTATAGCTCCCCTCTCTTTATAGGGGCCCCAGGGACTGCAGATGCTTTATCCACATCCTCAGCTTTTTAGATGAGATCTGGTGCTCTCGCTTGTGTGACAAGTTTGCCCAGACAGCCATACTCCCACCCCAAGGACAATGTTGTTGTTGTTGTTTTTTTAACACATCATGTACTAGTTATTTTCTCATTGTTTTGATAAAACATCTGACAGAAACAACCTACAAAAAGAAAGGATTGTGTTACTTTATAGTTTCAGAAGGTCTGGCCCGTCATAGTGGGGACAGTGTGGTGGTCGGGTTTCTAGTATGGCTTGCTCATATGCTGGCTGATTAGGAAGCTCGGAGTAGACCAGGAAGGCTAGGCTATCACCTTCAGAGGTCTGCCCCCACTGCCCTATTTTTCCCCTTCATTTCTTTCTTCATTCTTTTCTCTCCCTTCCCTTGCCTTCCCCTTCCGCTTCTGCCTCTTCTGAATTTTTGAATTCAGTTGAAGTTTTGTTTTAAATCTGATCTACCAACTTAGTGTTTCCTACCCACTCGGGGAGCAGAGACCTTCACAGGCTTCACAGTCTCTGTTTAGTGCTGCCTCTGTGGGAGACTCAGCAGCAGCCATGCTGTCTTCTTAAAGTCCTGATAAGCCCTTTCTGCTTCCTGGACAACCCTGACAACCTGAAATGTGACAGCTTTTCTAACGTCTGGTTTCTGATTCCTCTTGGCCATTATTTCAGGAAGGGATGTACCTGTGATGCCTGTTGGAACTGACTGCACGCTGGGTTATTTTCTTTTGAAATTTCTTTGACTGCCCTTTCTGTGTGCTTTCATCGGTAGAGAACAGTCCAGTTTGTCTGCTGAGGATCTCTCCTGGCAAGGAAAGTGTACTTGCATTTTGCATTAAGAACCTGGAAAACCTTCCCATGGGTCCTAGTGTAGTGCCTCAGGTGGCTAGTGTAGATCTTGGACCTGCTGCAAATGCTCAGCTTCGCCTTCATGGTGATGGGGGCAACTGGATGGAGAGAGGATGACAAAAGAGTAGGGCCTTTTGTTTTTAAAAATTCCACAGCCTTGCAAAACAGTGCCATCAGTTGGGGATCAAATTTTCAAGGCATGCGCCTGAGGGGAACATTCCAGAGTCAAACCATAACATATCATTAAAGTAAAAATGAAATAAATATCATTAATCAAGTCTGTTGACTGCATCGCTAGCATGGAGCCAGCGTGGTTTGTGGCTTGCATTTGGTTCATTTGTTCTGTTCCATGTCAGCACGCTGTGCACTGATCTTAAGCATTTGTGCTCCGGGTTGAGAAAATGAGTGGATGGATTTGCATAGTTTCATCACGCCTACTGGAAAGGTCTTAAGGAACATACTCTACCTCCTTTGGTTAGGAGAACCATGTTTCTCATTCCGGGGAATCGTGTTTCTGTTTAAGATTAAGTTTGGTGACAGTTAAGTCTGGTGGTTTAGAAGGTTTGCGAAAGGCAAGAGGCCAAGTGGACCCAGGTTCTTGGAAGTTGTTCTTAGCTGCTCCTCCACCAGCCTGACCTCCTTGTTGTAAGAAGCCAGCTCTCTCCAGGGGTTCTGATGAAAGACTCTCCACACAGTGTGAAGAACAGTTCATCCCATCTCTGCTGATAGCAGCCCACCCTAAGCCACCAGACTTTCCAACCCAGACAACGGAAAAGCCTCCTGACTGATCTTCTCCGCAGCAGTATGTTCATGTGCAGACTGGATTAGGTCATGTCCCATCCGAAAACGACTAAGTGGCTGCCTGCTGCAATTAGATTAAGAGTTAGAGTCATTGAAATGTCAAACAAGACATGTATGATTTGTCCTCTGCTCCCTCCGCCAATTCCCTTCCCGTCAGGCTGCAGGCTTTCTCTCAGCTCCTCATTTGTATCCGCCCCTTCACTAACCGGGCCCTTTGTAACTCTTTAGACTCATCCTTGGAATCTTTGTCCCTTGGCTGTGTCCTTGGATAGTTTTCTTCCACCTTTAGGTTGTCATTCTTCATCATTTATCGAATACATTCATGTCTTTCTGTAATGTGCTCCCTTTGCTGCAGGGTGCTTAAAAAGCTCTGATTGAACCCATACCCATAGCCCAGTGCCTTTTATACACCTGGCACATAATAGATGCTCAAAAACAAAGGCTCAGGATACTCTTGGGTATCCATATCCCTAAAGCTACACATAGCATACTGACCATTCAGAAATGTTGGCTATTGAATAAAAAGGTGATTGTTATTGCCTTCTGGAAACCCATCCATAAATGTAAGAAAACATCTATGTGAAAAATCAAATACTCAGGAGGATTTAGAACAACCTATCAGATGATGCAAGTGATGTCTTAAGCCAGAAGGAAACTCGTGAATAAATAAATAAGTACATATTTTTTACTGTGGCTAGTATTTTCTTTGGAAGACAAGATTCATTCTTATGGTTTTGCAGAGGTGACAGGTGGCATTTTTGACCTCTGATGCCATTCAAGAGCTTCAACAGGAATGGAATGAGGCTAACCCCCATGCCATGCATAGCCACATAGAAGACATTTATTCCTAATATCTGAATGTGACTGACTTTTCCACACTCATTTTGTACTGAAAGGGTTAAATAGAGACTCAATCTGAAAGGGAAGGATAATTAAGACACTTTGATGTATTTTTGTGGTATGTTGTCTATAAAAGAATACACCTTATGTACCTGGGAGGAAAGTCAGCAGCTGGTAGTGACAGTGTCCAAAGTTTCTGTCCCTAGTGCCTCCCAAAGAAGGAATTAACTGGTACAGAGCAGAAGTTCCCGAGAATCTCCTACTGGCTCCCAGAATGCACATGGTGTCTCCATATGTTCTAGGCCCACACTGTTCTTCACTGTTTCCAAAGCCCATTGGCATGGTATTTCACCTATTTGTCCCATCTGGGCAGTTGTTGTGACCCTCATCTTACAGAAAGGGAAACTGAGACATGGAATGAAAGAGACTTGATTGAGATCAGCCACAGTTTCTTGGACTGGAATGATCCACCCTGCCACACACCTTTCATCCTTTCTCTTCTATGATCTCATCAGCACTATGTTTTCTTCTTCATTAACAAAAATATAGAACTTCGATGCTGATTTCTTTGCAAAGCAATAACAGGGATTTAAAAATCTTATGTAAGCCTCCCTGTCCTTCCCCTTATTATCAGAAGTCAGGCAATAATAGAGAAGATAGAGTAAGCCATGTGACCATGCTACCTGATGCTTATTATTTCCAGAAGTAAAATCACAGCAGTTATCACTTATCAAGAGAAATTATTACTAATAAGCCACAGTATATAATAAGCACACACACACACACACACACACACACACACACACACACACACACACACACACGTGATGTCTTAGGGTTTATATTGCTGTGAAGAGACACCATGACCACAGCAACTCTTAAAAGGAAAACATTTCATTAGGGTGTCTTCTCACAGTTCAGAGGTTTAGTTCATCGCCATCGTGGTGGGACATGGTGGCACGCAGGTATACATGGTGCTGGAGAAGTAGAAGTACCCGAGAGTCCTACATCTTGCAGGCAAAAGGAAGTGGTTGTCTGAGACACTGGGCAGTATCTTGAGCATACATGAGACTCAAAGACCCCCTCCACAGTGACTCACTTCCTCCAACAAGACCGTGCCTTCTCCACATCTCTTAATGGTGCTACCTCCCTATGAGATTATAGGGGCCAATTACATTCAAACTACCATGTATAAGCATGTGTATGTGTGTGTAGTATATAGTATGTAGTGTGTGTGTATGTGGTATAATAATAATAATTAATAATAATAATAATGACCTTATAAGAGGGTTCTGTAGTGTCCCCATTTTATACTGCAGGGCCCTGAGTTTTGAAGTACTTGAGCAATATGTTGACCATTCCATTGAACTTCTTATCCCAGACTTAGGGTTTTAAGAATTACCTGAAAAGAGTCCTTTCCCAGGATTCGCAGTGGAGTCCCTTGACTGAAAAAGACATAGGTTACTTCTCCCATGCAATTAAGGGTTGAATGTCACAGAATAGTCATTTATTTCAGTGAACTAATTGCCCTCTTCTGCATGAATTTTCTTACAGTTTTAGAATTTAGAGTTTATTCTTCAAAATTTCCCAGTGTAGATGTTTTTCTAAGGCCTTAAGACCTGAAATGAGAGAAGGGCTTTGCTATCTCAAACATATACGCAGCCAGTCAAGAGTGAGAAGAAGATAGGGGAGGGGGCATATGCTGAGGAGGGGATCTCTGACGACTGATTCTTTTCTTATTTATAAGACAGCATCACGTGTAGTCTAAGTTGGCCTCAAACTTGCTATGTAGCTGTGGACGACTTTAGACTCCCGGTTCTTCTCTTTCCAGCTGCTGAGACCATAGGCACACACTATTACTCTTGGATTATGCAATGGTGAAGAACAAGTCTAAGGCTTTTTGTATGCTAGCAAGCATTGGAGAAACTGAGCTATCTTCCCAGGCTGAGTATGGCTTTTTTTGTCATAAAATTAAAGTTGACTTCTTGAAATACAACCCAGTTTAAACTCAAAGCCGCAAGAAATATGTATGAATTAGGTATAAAAAAATACTATAGCAGTCTTGAAAATGAAAGCCAAGAACAGAGATCTACAAGGTGGAGGAACAGAGATCTACAAGGTGGAGGAAAGAGGGAGGGGAGGTTGGGAAGGAGAAGAGAGGGAGGGAGGAGAGAGAGAGAGAGAGAGAGAGAGAGAGAGAGAGAGAGAGAGAGAGAGAATGAATTACCTTCTCCAGCTAGCAACAAACTTCTTCATCCATAAGATGATGTCAAATACCCCATAAATTGACTGTAGATTCTTCCCCCTGACCACAAGGCAATGGTTATTAAAAGCTGCAGGTTTTGGCAGGTCTGTTTTTCTAAGAGAGCCACTGGTGGGACTCAGGAAAGTTGACATCTGTTGCTTTCTAGAATGATACCTCAACCATAGTATCGAAAGAATCCCAAGTCCTCCTCAGGCTGGCATTGCAGAAATTGGTCTTTTAGACCCAAGACCTCCCAGAGCTCTGCCCCGAGGGTTATTCCCATGCTTTCTCTCAGGCAGTGTTCCATTGGCAGAGCTGGCAAGGTGTGGACACGTGCTTTTGATTATGGAAAGAGATTGAATATAAAGAGCAAAACTTAATCCAAGAAGGAATGTAAATCTCTTCTTCATGCCCTGTTGAAATGCAATGTCAGTACTTAAGAATTCCTTTTGCCACCAAATGGCCCCGGGCCAGATTCCGACACTGAGCCCCCAAGCTCGGCCTGTTCTCCTTGGGAAGCTGTGAGGAGACATGTCTTCATGATTAGAAAACGCATGTGTGGAGAGACGATAATGAAGATAAATCATTTTCCCTTCCCTGATACTCAAGCCCTTTGTGGTAAATGCCACATGTAGCCTTGGGGGAAGAGAAAGCCAGTGCGTATTTATTGATATCGTGTTTGTGACAAAGACGGCTAGAAGCTGAAGTAGGGATATAACTTCCATCCTCTGTGCTTTTCTTTATAGGAACATTCTAAAGTAAGCTTTGGAAAAGTCCTCCACCTACCCCAACACACTAAGCATCTTTCCCAGGAGATACAGGCAGAAGTATCCAAAAGCTGCATTGCAAGGGCTCCAAGCCAAGCCCAGCAGATAGCAGATCCTGGTCTTCCTCTCTCCCTTTAATCATGGGCTCCTAATCAATCAGCCCACCACATCCACGCACTACTGCTTATTGGCTCTGCTCCCCGCAATATGAGAATCCCAAACCCATTGTTTTAAATACCTGCAGCCTCTTGCCAACATGGCTGCTCTTGCCTTTTCTTTCTGTATTTGGTTTTGGGCAATTCATATGGCTCATTGACATGCCGTTTTCCGGCACGGGACAAATGGGGTTTTCTCTGGACAGTGATGGAGGAACATGCATTTTTGGAAACAAGACAAGCCTTTGTTACTGCAATAGCTCTCATGTCATTGTGCTCTCGCTGCTGCTGCTTTTTTCTTTCTGGCTCTAAGATTTATTCTTATGGATTCTTAAAACATTAGTGGTAAAAGATACACAGAACATGGCTGCAACTGTGCCTGGACCTGTGGACCAGCAGCAGGAGCTTCTCGCCCAAAAGCAAAGACAAAATGAGACCATTTCACAAACACTTGAGGAAGTGCACATGATGCTTTCACGGGCTTATCCCTAGAGTCCCATTTGTTTATGGCTGCTTTATGATTTTCCCAACCGGAGAGAGTTATTTCAAACATGGATGACACACACACGAGCACATTTCAGATTAAAGGGAATCTTTGGCAGAACACACTCAGTCAGGGTAGCTGTTTTTCCCCCTCTTTTTGTTTGGGGGCAGCAATTTAAGACTTTGGGGAGCTTTCCCAGAGCTTAACAGTTAGGCCGTGAGATCTCTCATTAATACAATATTATTACTGCTTTTAAAATATGAGCCATAGAGTTCTCAGCATCTTTTAAAAAAATCCAACACATTTCTTAACATTTAAGACATACCAAAGAAGACCAATATGTACTGATATGATCAAAACCAAGGTAGGAGGCTGGAAGTAAGGCAAGGGAATGTAGATTCTTTGCCAGAGTTAAGGTGCCATCTAAACAGACAGAGTTACATATGATGGTCATTGCTTATGACACTGAGACAGAAAGAGAGAGAGAGAGAGAGAGAGAGAGAGAGAGAGAGAGAGAGAGAGAGAGAGATCAGCTGACACCAAATTTGCCAACATTTTAATGAATCCTCAGCTCTCACCAGAAGGATAGCAGTGCTATGTTAGGGCCATTGCACACATGTAGAGTTCTACAGCTCAGGTTTTTTACACAGTTGTTGGCATGACTCCCCGGTACCCATTATTATTTACGACCCATCATTATTTTTTATTATGCACATATTACTTATGTGGTATCACTACCATCTTTTTAGATTATCTTTGGATATGTACCCCTGAATTAGTATAATATAATTCTCTCACTTTTATCCATAATGAACACTAGTCTTCAAAGCCAGAATGATTGGGGCACACTCCAGGTCTTCAGAGAACTTGGGGGTGATCCCAGCGACTCATTATTGCTAATTACCCCATATCTGAAAGTATAGTGCTGAGCTCACCCTGCACAGCAGCCAAAGGAGGCAGCACTCATCAATCCATGACTTTCCTCTCAAATGTAAATCTGTGTATTTCCCAACCTCGCCCTTTCAGCCAGTGCCTAAGACCCTCGTCTGTTTCTGGCGCTGTTATCTGGAATACGGGATGCAGCACGATTAGTGAGTGTCGACACACATCCAGAAGATGAGGAAAGGGTGGTGCCAGCAGGGAATGCTGAGGGTTGGGGGCAGCATGCAGAGATGAGACAGGTCTGAAAAAGACTCTGGTCTATGTCTGTTGATGAGACATGGCTATAAAAAGTATGGGGGCTAAGACAGGCCAGACACTTCAGGAACATTTCCCTGTCACCGTTCATTAGGAACACAGAACTCACATGGCCACTTCATTTGAGTTTGTCCAAAGTGTTCCTAACTGCGGTACTGACCATTCATTGTTTATGTGTCATCATGCCCAGGCTGTGTGGTGGCCTACAAGGCACTGTGACATCTGCTTCTGAGATAGAGAAATGAACGAGGGCATCTAGAAGAACGCCATCCAAAGCTCAGTTTTCCTCTCATGCCACCTCCAGGAGTATTTTCACTTCCTCTCCTTGCTACTGAAGAAAGGCAACAAGGAAAAGACATCAAGAAAATGGACTTGGCAGCGCCACCCTAGCTTTCTACTGTTATAAGGAATACTAGGTTTCTTGTAACGGAGACAGTTCAGAACACAGCGAGGGGACACTCTAGAGAGCTTTCGAACTTTATGGTTTGAGAGACACCCATGCTCCAGGAGGATTGGTTTCCCTTTCTCACTCTCACCCAGGGAAGGTTCTGGGTTGCTACTTGTTTGAGAGTGTAGGAATATTGGCAGGAAGACCCTTCTACTCAGCACAATATGGACCATTCTATAATAAATCAGAGAGATATTAAGAGCTATTTTTGGAGACACATCTCTGTTTCTCTTGGCTGGTCTGTCATATTGAGATACACTGGGAAGCAGGTATGAATTGTCTTGTTTGATTTACCTTATATTGAGGTTAGATTTTGTACCCAAAGAGCAATACACATTCACAGTTTGGAGAAAATCACTGGGTTATAGTGTCACCAAGAAGTACTTTGATTAGCGTTCATCTGTGTGACATACGGAGTTAGGGACCATTTGACACAGGCTTTTCATGGCTATTGGAGGGTCAAGCTCAAAGCAGGAGAACATGTGGAGAGTTCTCTGAAACCAGGATTACTGCTGTGGGAGAATCCATGTGTTGGGGGACAGACGGATCATGAAAACCATCACAGGGAGAAGATGGCAAGTCTCTTCTATAGAGGGAGCTGGAGGGATGATTTGTGGATGCGAAAGGATGCGCAAACTCAGATTTCAAGAGCACCTTAGGTCTTACAACTGTATCTCTTTGGGGAAAGATGGAAAGCGGAATGTGTTCAATATACTCAAACTTGTAGAACTAGCTGCATTTATGGAGAATGCAGCCAGTGAGGGCTTATGATGAGAGAAAAGCCAGCAAGCAGCCTTCAAAACAGCTGAAGAAGTCTCCATAAACTACCCCAAACCAGAAAAGTCTATCTGGTGAATCATGCATTAAAATAGTGCTGGACATGCAGAACCTCAAAACAGAAGACATGAGAAATTAAATTCAACGCACAGAATTTGCTGTTAGAACTTGGTCATGGAATAAGACTTCAAAGACCTCAGTTTTGGTGATACAAAAACTGACGGTCTTGTAAAACATGCACCTGTCAAATGGAAAGATTGATAGGGTCTTATGTTGATGGGTTTTGTTACGAATTTTGCTGTTTGTTTCACCATGAGCTAACAAGGAGGCAGTTAGCTGCTGTATTGAGGCTGTAGGAACTCTGGCATCTGTCCACCTGGCAAGGTAGGACAGAATTCAGCTCAGAAGATCTCAGGGAACCAATTCAAGATTATGATGGAGTGATTTATAACAGAAATTCTTAGGAAGCTTACATGTCCCAGCAAAGTGGTGGAACAGCCTTGATTTTCATTGTTGGTGGAAGTTATGGGAAGGAAGGGAAAACGTCAACAGCATCAACTCTCAGACACAGAAGCAAGTACCAGAGTCTAAATAAGGATTTTAACATAGACTTCAGAGAGAAAACAATTTACTCAGTTTGCTGATGGTCAGACCAGTTCAGCAAGGGCCTGGACACTGAGGACCAACAGTCTAGCTAGAGTTGCTGGCAAGTAAGATTAGGCCCCATGATTCTTTACACTAGTCAGTTGTTCTACCCAGGGATCAAACTCTAGATATAAGTCTGTAGGACGCAGATTTGATAATAAACCTGAAATGAGCAAGATTGAGAAGCAGAGTCACATATGTTGTGGTAAAGAAGGTCACTCCGTGCCCCCTGATTAAAAGGATGCCATTAACACGTGATCACGTCTGCAGAGACCAAGAGGTTGATATAATTGGTTCCCACTCCTAAACCCCATTGTACATGGAACCCTGGACCACTGCTCCGAAAAATCAGCTGAAGAGCTAACACCAGCATCATCTCCCTAAGGCCAGGCTTCGTATTACAGGAAAACACAAACCCCTGCAGACTCAAGTCACATTAAATCATCCTGCCTGTTATTCACACATGGACATAGTTTTGGCTCGGCTACAGTTTGGTCTGAGCTGCAGAGCCTGGTTGGAGGCAGTCTGAATCTCGCTGCCGAGTGTTTTTTAACTTCACCATAATTCTAGAGTCTCCAGTTCAATGGAGGAAAAATACGCTAAGCTCCTTGGAGGGACCTCTACTCAGTAGGAGACAGGAAGGAAGTGGGGAGGGGGCGGCGCTGGCACAGCCTTGACCAAACCTCAGGTGCTCCAAGGGGATGTCCCTCTTTTTGTGCGAAAATTGTAATGACTTCAGTGAGACAAAACTTGGCCAGGCAAAGCTAGTTCCATCTTTTATCCTCTCTAGTCTTGTAATATCCCACAGATGTTCAGATAGTCAGGGTAACTGTGGAGAACACAAATGAAAGACACCAAGCATGCCAGGGGAATTGATATAAGTTGGGGGTACTGACCAAACAAACAAAGGAGAAAACCAAAGCAACAACAGCAAATAGCTCTAGATATGAGGGAAGCATGAATGCAACTGGGGGTTGGAGGAAGGGAGGAGAGAAATATCTATAAGAAATTCTAAATAGAAAGAACATCTGATGTCTCTTACGAAAGGTCATTCTTAGATGTTAGGACAAGAAACCAGTACTTACATTCAATATTTCAGGACTGTGGGTCCGCATCCTTCTGACCTTGCTTATGCCCTTTCAGCCTTACCCAGGCTGACTCTGTAATATTTCATGACAGTTGCAGTAATCCTGGAGAGACTAAAAGCCATCTTGAGACGCAGGCGACGTGCCCATAAATACGTGGTGAGCTTGCTGTGGGCACTGTGGGCAGGCTTTAGGTGTGTGCCTCTCCAAGACTGACAACCCCGTTAGTTATAAAGGGTGCCGTCAGCTCTCTGTATCCTTCAGTCCTACATGGCCCGATTCAACCAACTGGAGACCAAAACAAACAAACAAACCCCTCAAAACACATCGTATCTCTACTAATCATATGATAGACCCATTTTCTTGTCGTTGCTCCCTAACCACTGTGGTAATCCAACAATTCGCATAGCAGTCATATGGTTTTAGGGTCTGTAAGTAATCTGTAGGGTGATTACGCAGCTGTATAGTCCTATGACGGGCTTTACATCTTCAAGGATGCTGAGGATGTGCCACAACACAAACCCAGGAGCCCAAAGCTCACACAGTCCTGCAGTACCCAGGATATCTGTGTAGGCTCTATGCAAAGTCTTCGTTTTCCATTTGAGAACTGAGTATATGTAGATTTTCAATCTGTAGGATTTCCTGGGACCTAGTCCCCAGACCTAGCCACACTCACTGCCTGTCCTTGTCTTTCCGAGAATCTCCATCCAGACTACATATTATAGGCTCTGAATTGTCTAGACTGTTCCCCAAAGGTCAGAGTCCGGTTGATTTTCTATTTCTTGGGGCCAAATTTAAGCACTGAAAACAAGTAGTCACAGATAATTGGCATTATCAAGAAATCACATGATTCAACCTCTGCATCATTTGGCTCTGAATTACCAGAGCTCTGGTGTCTGAGGGAAGCTCCATTTTTCATATTTTGTTTTCTTGATTGTTAAGTGGCAATAGTAATTTTTGCCAGGTTTGCAGATTTATCTTCATCAGATGAGCCAAACATACAGACAATGCGCTCAGAGCAGTATCTAGCCCTTAGGAAATACGGTCCATTATTAGATCAGAACCAGCGATGCGTCTCTTTGACCTTGGCCGGCCAAAAGCCTGCTGCGGCCGATTAGTCAGTTCTTACAGAACTTGGCTCGCCGAGTGCCAGGTCCAGCGAATGCTGAGTCAGAACAGCCATCAACCAACTGCAGTTCCAGCCACTATGTGTCTGTCTTGTGCTTTCCACGTCCCTCTGCTGCTGTTTATTTTAAAATAAACCACATTAAATATGGTGGAAATAAAAGGGGAGACAGGCTGACTCCCCAAAGGATACGGAGGAGACAACTTGCTCTCAGCCTCCCAGGGACATGACTTACGCCCTGCACTCTCTGTCCTTCCGTTTACTCTCTCGTGTTATTAGGCTGTGTCTTTTCTCAGACGGATCTTGGCAAACATCTGTCAGTCGCTTCCATTTTAACTCCCCGCCTCCCAGCTCTTTGCCTTTTGTTGAATATTAGGCCCTGATCACAGGTTAGTTTAATCCGTTCAGCTATGATTCCTATGTTTCTCCTTAACTTTCATTCAATTGGTTGGCACCTCTGATCTTTTTATTTCTTAAATCTTTAGGAGTGCAAGCAGTAAGGTGGAATCTATGAGTAATCCCTCAGACCAGATATAAGATAAAATCAGAAAAATGTCTTTAGATAATACAGGGCCTTGCGTTTATAATTTTAATGAATGAGCAAAATCTACTTTTCATGCATTAATCTCCCACATACCCTCAAATGTTATCTGAGAGTAGTATCATTCTAAATGCAATTAAAATTTAAAAAAATTGACCATGGGGTCAATCTTCCTCAATGGAAATATGAACTAAATATATGTAAAACACTGGACTGTTTAAAAATTAGTTCTTGAGGCCCAGATTTCAATCATTTCCTTCCCCCAACTGAGTGAGTTAATTCCCATAAAGTTGCTATAAGAATTAATCACTTTAAAAGGAAAGACCTACTCAAAGCATTGTCCTATCTCCTGCTAATGAAAGGTATATAGAGCTGAGAGCATGTCTCAGTGGTAGAATGCTTGCCCAGCATGCTTTTGGCCCCGGGTTCAGTACACAGCACTGCCCAAACAGAGCCAAACAAAGCAAACAAATAAACAAAACAAAGCAAAAAACCTACCCCAAACCAAACAATACTATGCGTTAAAACAATGATGTATTTGTATATATTTCTATACATCTCACAATGGCAAAGATGAGAATCACTTATATTTTATTTTATAACCAAACTCATTGAGAAGGATTATCCAGTTGTAAGAGTAATAAGTTAATACATCGTTATGGAAGACACTTGAGCAGTGGTTATAGAAATTAACATGTATTTGACTCTTTAAGTTAAAAAAAGAGAACTTTTTTCCTACTAAAATTAGACAAACTCCACAAAACATCTAAATGCACGTTTGCGTGTGCCTAGCACAAAGGCAGATTGCCAAAATATGAACAGCGAATTCTTCTGGTGATAGGCAGTCTCTTTATAAAACTATTTATTATACTGTGTACAAATTTTATGAGAAAAAACAATTTTATTATCTATTGGGCAGTGGTGGTGGTGACACAGTAAGGGACCATAGTGAGACCAGAGGTCAAAGCAGCTCCTCTGAGGACTCCCGTGTTTGCAGTTCAATCTCTAGACAGCTGGGCCAAGCTTATCCTTGGTCCAGACTCCTTTGCCCAGACTACGAGTCTTTTCCCCTGAATGCTACTGACTGACACAGATCATGGCTTCAGGTTCCCTGTCTCCACGTTGACCTGCCTTCTTGTGGCCTCTGAAATTGTCCTGTACAACTGACTCCATGGTGGTCACTGGAAAGGGAGGTATTTTCTTCATGATTTCCCCTCCCACTCATTTATCAGAGACTAGTTACTCAGCTAGCCGTGGATGTGACAATAGCTTTGGCATTTATTTAGAGCCATGTAGAAAATTTTGAACAAATATACATATTACATCCCAAGAAATCCATTTATAAGGTCAAGTATGCGGTACGGGTATGTATGTGTGTGCATGTGCGTGTGTGTGTCTGTGTATGTGTGTGTCTGTGTATGTGTGTGTGTATGTCTGTGTATGTGTGTGTGTGCATGTGTGTGTGTGTCTGTCTGTGTATGTGCATGTGTGCGTGCGTGTGTGTGTAGGTCAGAGGTTGAGGTCTTACATCTTTTTCTTTCATTCTCCATCTTATTTTTTGAGGCAGAGTCTCTCACTGAACAACTAGTAGGCTAGGCTGATTGACCAGCACACCTCAGGGATCCTCTTATCTCTGCTTTCCCAGTACTGGGATGACAGGTAGGGGCTGCCATGTTTGGCTTATTTTTCTTTTTAAACATTGGTGTTAGTGAAATATACAGTTCCCCATGCTTGAGTGTGGGGCAAGCACTTTATCAAATGAGCCATCTTCTTAGCTCTAGGCATCTTCAATTAAAAAAAATTCACTAACTGTATTTCTCAGGAATCGAGGTTTGGGAATCCCTGCAGGCGCTGAAAGCTCACATCTTGAACTGCCAACAGGAGACAGAGAGGGCACTGTGGATGGCAGGAGACTCTTGAAGCCTCAGAATCTCCCCTGTGACACATCTCCTCCAACAAGGCCACACATCCTAAACCTTCCCAAATAGTTTCACCAACTTGGGAAAAAGTATTCAAAAATATAAACCTATGGGGGAGGTAATTCTCATTCAAACTACCACATGAATTTTATCTTATTCTTTTTTTGAGAAAGAGTCTCAACGTGAAGTTCAAGATGGCCTTGAACTTGCAGAAATCTTCTTGCCTTCTTTCTAAAGTGTTGGGATTTAACTATGTGCCACCAAGTTCACATAGAAATAGCTCATTTAAGATCTGTACCTGTTCTAAACTGGAGGTATATTAACAACAGACACTTTTTTTTTTTTCAAAGAAGTCTTCAGAGTACCCAGGTTTTGACTAAGAATAAAGGCTAACTCACATTGTGGTGGTTTCTTTCTTTCTTTGACCTAGTTAGTAGATGTATATTAGCTAGCCTGTGAGTGATGCTATACTAAAGTTTGACATGGAGAAACAACAGAAAATTCTGTCAATAGAGAATGTTGGAATTTCCTTCCTCCCCCATTTATTCACCACATTAAATAGGACTGAGTATTTCAGGCATTCTCTCAGAGTCTCAGCACTGAACCAGAACTTCAGATTTGTTAGCACCAATAGCATTGTCAGATGGGGGCGTGTCCTTAGTAAACTCCCTTCCAATCACTAACAGTAGGAATGTTCGGACAATGGGTTTTTCTCCTTTGCTCTTAAATCACATGGTTATTACTATTTGTAGTAAATTGGTATTCACAAATATGAATATTAATAATGATACTGCAACATAATAATCTTAAACTGTATAAAAATATGCTATTTTCTCCAGTAGCTTAAGCAACTGTTTTATGCATTATGTCTAGAGATCAGAATAGGGCCATATGACATCACTTTTGCAGACTGGTG
Source organism: Microtus ochrogaster (assembly GCF_000317375.1). NCBI lineage: Eukaryota > Metazoa > Chordata > Mammalia > Rodentia > Cricetidae > Microtus > Microtus ochrogaster. The sequence goes on from NW_004949159.1 coordinate 536,633, forward strand.
GGCTGATGCATTGGTTGGTGTCTTGGTTAGGGTTTCTATGGCTGTGAAGAGACACCGTGGTCACGGCAACTCTTCTAAAGGAAAACATTTAAATGGGCTGGCTTACAGTTCTGGAGGTTTAGTTCATTATCATCATGACAGGACATGGTGGCGTGCAGGTAAATATGGTGCTGGAGAAGGAGCTGAGAGTTCTACGTCTTGACCCACAGGAAACAGAAGGGGAGACTAGGTACTGGGTATAGCTTGAACATACATATGAGATTTCAAAGCCTGTCCCCACAGTGACACCCTTCCTACTCCAACAAGGCCACACCTCCCAATAGTGCCACTCCCTAGGGGCCAAACATCCAAACACAATGATCTATGGCGGCCATTCTTATTCAAACCAACACAGTTGGGTTAAATTTTTAGCCTATGAGATGTTTTTAGACATCTCCGGGTGTTGGGTGTATGCAGAGGTAAACTAGGAATGTTCGTGTGTTGAGCCTCCTTCCTCATTTGAAGCAAAAGTGAAAGAAAATGTAGGGGAAGGAAGCATGGTGTGTTCTGTATCTGATGGCGGGGCTTGATGAAGAGGGCAATTAGATCAGTGTCGTCGGCTGATGCGCACCCCTGACGCGCTTGTCTGACCCTTCAGTTCTGCTAGAATGCGCCAGGAATGCTGCTTTCTTCTCTCTCTTGGATTTCATGACAGCTCTCGTAAACTAGGTTTTTAAGAGATCATTTTTGGAGTCATTCTTTTGAATTATGATATGATAAGGAGCCTATCCTATGAACTCAGGCCATGAGATATTTCTGGATACGGGAAGGTTTTATATGCGTGTTTGAGGACTGCTGCAGACTAGCGGAGACATGCAAAGCACATGTCTAGACTATGGGATGTCTGCAATGAAAATAATAACTTTTTAGTTTTGCGATTTTGTTGCTCTTCTTCTTGAAAACCCGCCCTTCTTATCTGCTTTGACCACAGAACTCTTTTCTGCCCCGTGGACATTTGGAGTAATGTGGAAAGCATGGCCTAGTTTAACTTTTTTCCCCTGGGTAGAGGCACTTAATTTAGTGATGGATTGATTGCAATATGGTCTCATGTTGTAACCCAAGCTGGCTTAGAACTCACTGTGATACCCAGATTGGCCTCAAATCCCACACGACCTAGGATTTTAGACATGCACTAGCAAGCTCAGTCAAATCACTTATGTTTTTAAATGGTCTCGTTTGTAAAGGAGGAATTACGCTTGTCCCTACCACCTCCTAAAAACCAACTATAACCTGAGGGTTACATAAAAACCATAAGAAACAACCCAAGCAAAACATACGAAACAAACTGAAACCATTGTACCCAAGTCACAGAAAAGATTATACGTTTTGTAAGATATGAAAAGGCCTCATTTTCTTGAGCCCAATATATGGAAAAGACTGGGGTTCTTTTGTTGTTTCTTTGGTTTGGTTTGGCCTTTGTGAAAAACAATTGTTCCCTTGAATTTGGATGAGATTCATTAGAATATCATGTTGTGTGTTCATAATTAACTGCCTTCATTTTCACATTCAGGACATTGGGTTATTCTGAAAGTCATTTAGGAGCAAAACAGCAGCTTAAACAAGACTTTAGAACACAAGCTTACAATATTAAAGTCTCTAGAGGGGTAAATAAGGAACAAGGAAACTTTTTAAAATTTTTTCTTGGGAAAATAAATCCTGGGACACTTTGAATTCTAACTAGTGGGTCAAGAATGTTTAACTGGTCTATTAAAATGTTGATAAACACTGTGAGTTTCCAGATGGCATGACTTGCTCAGGATCTTTCAAGGGCCTTCACAGTCAGTCCATAAATTAAAGATAAACACACACTTGATAGCAACAGATTTCTCTTTAGGGTGGCTAATCTATGTCTGGGTTATGGCTATATAATTTTAATGCATTGGTGGGGTATGCTTTGCTCCAAAGTCGCCTTCCAAGAATCATATCTTTTTGAAGTTCCTAGATGCTTATACTCCCCTCTTTGTCAAGGTTAATAGCTTGTATTTTCCATACTGGGTTTGAAATGCCTAACAAACAATTTGGACAAGGAGCACAGGAAAGTCAGGTTGAACATAGCTGAGCTACATAGCCAGGACTCTGCCCACTGAACAGAAGCAAATGCATTTCCTGCCCAGCACACTTCTATATGGGTTCCTTTCCTGTTTGACTTCACCTAGCCAAAGGAACATAGTACAAGCTTCATAGCTTACAGAAAGTTTTTGGTGTCCCCATTTATCTTTGTTCCTGAAGACCAGAATACTGCTTCATTGCAATAGCTGCCACTTTGGGTGCTATTTACTAATTTACCTGTTTGTCACTAGACTCAGAGGTCCTTGTAGTACAAGCTGTATCTTTCTGTATTTCTTTGTGTGTCTCTGCTATCTCTCTCTCTCTGTCTCTCTCTCTCTCTCTCCTGGGATGGGAGAGGTGACTTATTCACTCTGTTTGTAATGTGACATGTCATGTACTGTGCCTGCAGGAAGAGTATTCACAGGCTCTTTCAAAAGAATTAGTTTATCAAAATACTAGGAATTTTAGACCCATGCTGTAACCAAGATTATTAAAACAAAACAAAAATCGCAAGGCAAATCCAGACTTGCAGAAGAGAAATTATTGAGAAACAAGGAAATAGTGATAAATCATTGATTTCTTAACCTCCTTGCATCATTAAGAAAATTATGCTAAAGACTGCTCACAGGCAAGCCTACACATCCCCTTCTCCCCAGGCAAGGCTGTCATTGCATCACAGAGATCTGGCCCTTCTATAGGATTACTTTTCTCTTTTGAAGGGAAACGTTCCTTCAAATACTCAAGGCCACACCTATCCCTCTTCCAGGGCAGCTAGAAGCCTCTGATCGTTCTAGAATAACTTGCAGGCCAGACCTTTCCTGTGTTCGCCATTTAATTGCAACACCTGTCCTTGTGACAGCGAGTCTGTGTCTAAGTAAAGCGCTATGAGACCATCCTGGTCATCTAGTCATCACTGGCAAGTGCCGTCCAAGGAAGCCCAGTTGGCTCTGACTTGACTTGTGCCATAAAGTTACAGGCACAGGTTTGACACTGATGCCGGAAAAAAAAAGAAACAAAACTGAAGGTAACGCAGGAGACTTGCAAGCTGAGATTCTCTACAAGGGTCCCTCTTTCTGTTTTAAAAAAGATAGGAGAAAAAAATTATATACAGGAAGTCGTCGAAATTACTTTTGGACAGAAGTTATATTTCTATAATTTTAAAGGCATTTTTATCCACAAAGAGAGGGGCAGCATAAACACCAAACAGTTTTGTAAGTAGAAACCTTCTTTTATTCCTGTTCAATCTCTAAAAGCAGCCATTGGAAGACATTGCATACTCTGTACGTTATACCATTTGTGTGAATTCATTTTGCTTAAAACATTCTCTATGTAACCTAAAATTTATATAGTATAGTACATAACTCTAAAAATTTTTTATATGATTCAACAATGGTTGAATTATGTATACTATTTTACAATGTACTCTTTTCCCTTTAAAATATAAATTAGGTATCTTTCATAGTGAAATAAATGCAATTTACTCTTTTAAATAACTATTCTGTATATTCTAGTGTAAATCATAACTAATTGTGTTGAATCTCTGTTAATTCTCTGTGTGTTTGCTTTATTAAAAGTAATACTTCATGCGATATTCTTGTGCATAAAGCTTTGCTCATTCATGAGAGTCTGCTTGTACAGTGGGTAATAGGAAACCAAGGGTTGGATTAGAGGACACTTGATTCTAAATTCTGTATCTAGCAGAACTTAGAATCATGTATCCTTAAACTTTCAATTATCATCATACAGATGTGTTGAGATAATTTCCAGTGAGCTAATTAACTATGAGTTTAATCTTTTCCCTTTTATGGTTTTTAAGACCTTGCAGAATAGCTCAAATATATAAACATTTCTAATATTTTTATAAAATTGATTAAAAAATATTTGTAACTATTATCAGCAGCAATGGGTAAGTCTTTGTTCTTCTACAGTGTATTACATGTCATATGTCAAGTGAGGTTAGAGCAACTCTTGGGTATGCTGGGAATCAGGGTTAGGGAATCAGCAATGAGAATTACATAAAAACCTTCCAGGAGGTTTTGCTATAATAAGTGAGAAGTGGCTAACTCCTGAAACAGACATAGGAATTCACCCTCAAAAAAACTGATCAAAGCAAAATTAAAACAGAAAGTTGGTAGAGTATAAAAGGCAATAAGGATGGCCAGTAAAATCCATAGAAGTTACTTTGATAAAAAATCAATTACAAAACAAACCAACAAACAAATTCAACTCATTCTAAAAGTAGTAAATCAAAGACATAATATATTTTAGATAAAAAGTTTTGAACAGGGTTCCGGATTATTGAATAATAACATTTCTTAAGAACAAATCATATATGTACATTGAAAATAATTGAATTTCTTGTTATTTGTCAGGAAATACCATTGGGGCAACAATAACACAAAGCTCATGAAACAGGATGTCAGTGACAAAGGCACAAATGGGCTATCAATCCACAGTCTTTGACATTAGGGTGTCCCTTCTGTACAAGGTCTGCAAACCTGTGAACTGTGACATCATGTGGGAAAAGAGCCCACCAGAGGTTTCTATGAATTTATCAGCTGTTCTAGAAAATTAGATGGCACATCAAGGACTTGCGAAAGAAAAGTTTTCTGAATTAAGAGAAGCAAAATCATGAAGTAAGCTAGAGAAAAATGACTTTGGTTTCTGCTCTCTCTATGTAAAAATGTCATAGAAGCTGGTGATAATCAGGAGGCATGCTACAAAAGACATAGAGAAAAGACAGTAGAGATTATATTCATGTATCATGGTATGCTATTACAAATTATGATATTTTTCTGAATTTTTGCAAAGTGTTTGGGATATTTGTCATCGTTAAAAAATTTATAACTAAATATACTTATACTTATTATATTAAATATACTTATTCTCAATCTAAATAAAGATTCATAATAGAATGATAAAACTTAATCTTGCAACCTCTCAAAAAATAAGTCTGTAAAATTGCATGAGTTTCAGGCACAAAAGTCAGGTCCAGGCCCGAGCGAGTTTATAAGGGTGTCTCTTTGCACTCATTCTTGCCAACACTGGGTCGTAGTAAAATGTTTTTCTGTACTTGCCAATCTGATAATGCATGGCGTATCTTAGCTGCTTTAGTTATATTTCCTTAATTGGGAACCAAGCTGAATATTTTTCATGTGATTATTTTCTGTAGCTCTTTCTCTCATTATGTTTGCCTATCAGTTACCTTAAGCATATACACACATACACACACACACATACACACATACACACACAAACACGCATACACACACACATGCATACACATATGCACGCTCAGTCACACATATACAATTTATCTGTGACAATTCTAGTTAATAGCACTTACCCTTCTGCCTGTGAATTGTCTTTGAAATACTGTCCCCAGTCATTTGTGATTCAGTTCATTTTGATTATGAAATCTATTTCTCTCTATTTTGAAACCATAACTTTTATTAACTTTACAAATTCACAGACAGGTTTTTGTTTATTTGTTTGATTTATGAGTCAGCTTCTAGCTGTGGTACTCAGAGTAGTTTTGGAGCACTCCCGCCCCAGCTTCCTGACGGATGGGGTTATAGGCACCTGCCATTAGACCTGGTCATGGCAGGATTTTTGAAAAAAAAGTAAAAGGTTTATGTAAAATAAATTGATGCTGCACGAGAGTTGACTCCATTACCTAACTTAAATAAGATAAACATAGTTTTAGAAGCATCAAAATTTTGAACCCTCTGGCTCACCATCTCAAAGTCAGAGAAGTAGTGAAATACCTTTTCAAATTATTGTTTTCGCTATTTTCTCTTTTTATTACAGAATCAAGTTATTCTGTATTTGGAAAGGGTAAGGGAATAAAGTCAATCGACAAGACTGGCATTTTTAATGCCAGAAGAGACTCGGGGAAAAAAAGAAAAACTAGCCATGCTATGTCCTGGGAGGACTTGCCCTGTGCTTAGTGTTGCCCCAGGCACATAGTGCTGGGTGCATCCTGATGAATGACTCAAGCCATCCACTGAAGACGACACATGTGGGAAAACATTTGCTTCACTCCCCGCTTTAGGCACTCACTTTCCTTGCAGCTCACCTTTAAGACCCATTACAAATGTTACTCCAACAAAGCCTATGTTTGGAGCCTCAAGGACACCTCCTCAGTGTTTTCGGGGCACTTTTTAGCATGTCCACAGTACTCAAGTATACAGTTTTCTGGGCTTACTTCTTTTCCATTTAAACCATGGGCTTCTTGCAGGTAGGAACTTGCTTTCTTCATCTTGAAATACACAGAGCTCACATAGAGTTTGTCCCATGGTAGGTATGTAACCAGTTGTTTGGGAGTATGCACAGAGCTCATCATGATTGAAACGAAGAAGAAAATAGCGTGTTTTGAAACTACTAAAAACACCTATTAGAGGTAGACCTACGATATCAGGAGGGCAGCATGAATGGCTTTGATGGTTACTGAACGTAGTGTATTCCGTTGGGTAGGCACAAATAATTCAGAGCAGGACCCAGTCTTATCCTCGGGTTCCTTGGATTTGGCACCTTCACAACTGAGTCCATGGCCACATTTCCGTTCAAGATCTGGGAGTGCTGTTACTGCACCCTGGAAAGACACCGCCTTGCCTTGCTGAGAGTTCACACATTTGCTCTGTATAAACACACTTTACAAAGTGAAAACTGCTAACATTTATAGAGAGGCAGGAGTTGGGCTCTAAAATGACAGTGCACGTGCTTTAATAAACACTCGCTCACATAATTATACATAATAAGCATTTTGGACAAAGGCTTCAAAGTAGCTTAGGCATTTATAGCGAATGATGCGATCTGCTGGAGGAAAGCAGATCTCGGAGGGACCAGTATCCCACGTGCTTCTGGCGTCCTCCCATCTGCTCATTATGTAGCCCAGATCTTCTCCATAAATCATTGTGCTATGCAATGGTGTCTCATTTATACATTCCACAACTCAGCAATGGAGAGGAAGCTAAAACAGTCTGGCTTTTGAGTTTTAGACATGCACACTAATGCTGCATTGTTAACATAATGTTTGGCGTTGTGACAGAGACCAAGCTTTTGGTTCAATAGGGAAGGCAAACAACTTGAGGCCTTGCCCACTGATGGAGGTCAGTAACAGGTAGACACTCATCTCGGGTCTTGAATTATCTAGTCAGTACTCCCATTTCATAGTCTTTTGCTCAGTTATCATTGCCTTGGGAAAAAAAGCCCATCATAACTTGCTTAAATGTGTTTGACCCCAAGTTGTAAAATAGACAACTTATTCACTTGGAATGGAAGCCTCACTGTGAAGATTCTTCTTTCTTGGGATTCATGTTTTGCAGTTCTGATAACTTCTATATGGAGTTACATATATTTCCTGAACACACTATAGGTTAAAGTTAAATGTGGTTCAGGTTCACACACCATAGGGTTATTACTGTGGATAACAGCTATAAGGCCTGGCTAGTGGATTTCAGAAACTTCAAAAAAAAAGGTCAGTTATTAAATGTATTGGTACTGGTTGTGGACAAATTTTTTGCAACATTCTACTGCATGTTCACTTAAAATATTTCAATGGAGAACTAGAGGCCAGTCTTTCTCCTTCTTTTTCTCTTTCTCCTTTTCTTTCTTTCTTTCTTTCTTTCTTTCTTTCTTTCTTTCTTTCTTTCTTTCTGGGTAGTTTTTGTTTTTTTTCCTCCTCCT
>NW_004949159.1:544628-557137 GCF_000317375.1 Microtus ochrogaster
TCTCTCTCTCTCTCTCTCTCTCTCTCTCTCTCTCTCTCTCTCTCTCTCATTCTTATGTTGCTAACATTACACTTATGAATATTTTATAAGACTTTGCTTTTCTTCAGACATTTTGTTATTCTTGTTATTTTGAGGGAACTTTGCAAACACCATCTCTACTTCCTCTATCTAGTAGGAATGGCAGCACCAGCTACCACCATGGTTTGAACATAATTTTTCAATCCCAGGTTCATGTATTTGAACATTTGGCTCTAGCTTGATGGTGCTGTTTTCAGAGGTTGTGATGTCACAGAACAATAGCCAGTGGAAGGGAGTCACTGGGGCTGGCATTGGAGAGTTCTAGTCAGGCTATACTTCTAGTATGAGCTCTGCTTCCTGTCTGTGATGGCAATGTGGCCAGTCTTCTCATGCTCTCCTGTCACCATCAGGACACTCTCTACTGCCCATCATAGGACTGTACCCTCTACATGTGACACAACGTGGATCATTCCTCCCTTGGTTCCTTTTGAGAGTGATTCTCACATGTATGAGAAAAAATAACTAATGCATCTGGAAACTAGGGTTCAAATTGTCTCCATACTTTTGCTAAGCTTTCACATGCTGTGCTGTTATCCATCTCTATTCCTTCACTCAGGCCCTCACTAGTAACTCATAGGTAAATTCCACAAGCTTTCTCTATTTCTATTTGCATGATTATTTCTTTACCTTCTCTTTCCTTTGTCAAATGCTGCCCTGTTCTTTAAAAAAAAAAAACAAAACGAATAACCGAGTCAATTTTGGGGGGAGGGGGGAAAGAGGCAGCCATAGATAGCCTATCTATGCATACATATCAAAAGACTGAACTGAACTTATGAACATAAGTTAATTAAACATATGAAGTTGGGAGCAAGATGGGAGATATGTTGGGGGGAACAGGAAAGGGTGGAGGGAGAATGTGGGGGATGGATAAGATCAAGCTACATTATATACATGTATAAAGTTTTCAGATAAAAGTCAAATTTCAAAAGAAAGCAAAGAACTGATTTTTCCCCCTTTTAACTTCTGCTTCTTTTAATTTGTGTCAAGAGTTTTCCTTGTCATGATTGACAACTGTGATGTTAATTGTGAGGTCTCTGATGAGATTAATGTGCAAAGCTCTGAAATTCTCAGAATGTTTTTCCCTTATCAACCTCCAGTAAGCTTGCTTATAAAATGTTTTCTCAATCGTATAGTACTATCTAAAAGTCAGAAAGAATGATGTCTGTTGATACCTTAAAATTTAAGGGTTACAATCTTAAGAGTGGGAAAGCTTGATACTTCTGTTATTGATCTAGATTTCAAAGTCAAGTTATTGACTGACCATGGTTTTATTAGCACCATGTCTTCCCTTTTATCCTGGTAACTGGTAATCTCTTCATTAAATAAACGTCTATTTTAAGTTTAGCAGACATGTTGAATAGAAAGAAAAGAGCCAGAACACAGAGGATTTCTTTTACTCTCTTTAATTAGAGAGAGGCTACAAAGAGTAGCCTTTAACTCTCTCTCTCTCTCTCTCTCTCTCTCTCTCTCTCTCTCTCTCTCTGTGTGTGTGTGTGTGTGTGCATGTATGTGTGTGTGTGTGTGTGTGTTAAAGCTTAGAAGGAGAGGGGAAAACTTGGAAGAATGGACAGGAGATCCACATGAAAATAAGAGGTAAGATTAATCTCAAACACTTTAAAATATCCTGTAGTGATTTTTAAAAACCCAATAGTGACCAATAAAAGAAAATTATAAGGGAGACGGTGAGATAGTCATTTCAATCCTGGTGGTAATTCATTTGGTTTATCCTAACTTTTTTGTAGAGTTGATATTTTTTTCAAAGGAAGGGAGCCAACTGCATTTTGTTCTCCTGCAAATCTCAGCAGCAAAGCCTGATATAGGCAATTATCATGGTCCTAGACATGTTGGCCTCTTCAGAATTGTATAGCACATATCTGTCAGGACGATGACCTAGGTTCCTCTTCAAGTTTGGTCCTATAGGACATGTTGTCTCATGAAGTATAATAACACTAATTTTTTTTATCTTGGCTTTTAGACAGATCAGGCTAAGAGGGTTTTTTTTTCTCTTAATTTAATACTTCAAGTTGCTACCTTTGAAAGAGCGATATGGAATCTAAGCAATAAATCATAATAAAGAAGAGTTACTATCAAATAAAAAAAATCAAGTATGACACTTTACCTTGATTTACTCTTTAAAACTTGAGCTGCAGCTCTGAGAATTCTTGAACATTAGAAGCAGATTCATTGTTAATTTTCATATCAGTTCTTAACAATCGCTTTTTAAGACACACTTTAATACAACTTAACCACTGAAAACGAAAACACTTCCACTTATTTAAGGTTCTAGGTAGAATTTCTTCTGATTTGATGATAGTCCCCCCTGAAAACTCAGTTGTTTTATGTGTGTTTGTTAATAGGAACTCCCCTCATGAACTTTTTGAGTCCATACAGAATTCTTAATATCACAAGAGCAACCTTCTCATTTCTTAGGTTGCACGCATATGTTGGAAATCCCTTCTCAAACAAGTGACTTTAGTTACTTTAAAGGCTTCTCTTGTTCCCCTTTCTCCAAGGAAAACTTTTAGTATCAGAAGCTAATTATCAATAGTGTATTCAGTCATCAACAAAAAAAGGAAGTCTCATGAAGACCTTCTTTTAGGAAATGAAATGAAAGATTTCAAGTAAGGAATTTTCAGCAAGAATCCTGCCTAACTTGAACTTGTCAAGCACAGTTTAAAGAATCTAATAATATTAGATATAAATAGAATTAATAATACATTAAAACTAAGTTCAGTGAATTTCCAAGCTTATTCGAGGGGATGTAGGTGAAGTGTCCTTGAAGCTCAGTTTGCTGTGGTATTTAGGGAGATGGTATAGTGATAAAGTTGGTGACTGTTTTTTTTTTTATTGAATATCTCCTATATGCCAGCTTGATTATATTTCCATTCCTCTGATTCCTACACCAAAGGTTTCTGGAGGTGTTATGATCTCCTTTTTATCTGGGTCACCAGGATGGGGACCTACCCTTGGTTTGTGTCCACCTTGTTACTCACTTGATGTGTTACTGAAATATTTCTGATGCCCATGTGTGGAAGGGGACTGTTGCAGTATCTCTCCTGGCAAGAAGATGGACAGGTAAAGACAGCAGATGGATAGACAGCACACACTTCATAGAGTCTCCTTCTGCATAAACACAGTGCTCTTCCCCACCTATTCCAATTCATTCTTTCCTCCATAATGTTCTGTCCATTTGAGGCAAAGCCTAGACTTGCTTAGTGTACATCAGGTTAGCTGTTGCCAAGACGCTAATGCACAGCATAGACATGTCTTAGAAGTTCAGTTGGTCTATACACACAGGCCATAGCACTGCAGTGTTATCACAAAGACTCTATTTTTACTAGAATAACAAAATCCAAAGCCATATGGCCTGCTACTTAAAATACACCAAACATTTGATAAACGATATAAATAAAAGCATGTTATTGTTTTATTATTATACACAAAGAAAGTTCTTTCCTAATGGATTTCTCATGTTATTCTAATGGCATGGTATTAACTGGTCTTGGAATTTTTTTTTCCCAAGGAAAAGCATTTTTTTTTGTTGGAAAAAAATACTTAGATATTCATTGGAGACTAGCTGACATTAGGACTTTTATGGAGCAGTTAAGACTGCTGGTCAACTTGGGGAAAGAATTCAGAGTTAAGTGTGCCAGTTTTGGAGGATCTGGCAAATTCTCCCAGACCTTAAATAGTCTTCCTTGTAAAACCCAATGAAGGGCTGGTTTTAGATTCAGGTTGACATGGCACAAAGCAGATCATAGATGCTTAAAAGAAGGAAAATGAATAGCCAGAGAAAAAGTGCTGGCTGGGATTCTCAGACTCCTTCAAGAACTTTAGCCTTTTTAATACTTGACCAGGGGGCCTAGCGGGCTTTATTATCATGGTTTCAAGTGTCTCAGATCGCAAGAGAATTTAGCTGCAGACCTCTGGTCCTTCAGAACCCCCAGCCTTTCCTGTTGTCACCATAGCAGGGTCTCATCTCTGCAGTAGATGGTACAACTTGGTTCTCCTTCTCTCCAGCTTTTGAAAACAAAGGTATGGGCTTTACAGCCAACCTCCCCTCCCCCACTGGTGGGAGGTGGCAATGGGTCCAGAGGATAGAGATACTCTTAGGAAAGGTCTCAAGGCTGCAAGGTCCTTTTTGAAGAGCAGATGCATCAATAGTCACAGGAGGAAATGGATACGGAATAGCTTTAAAAAAAAAAAGTGGTGACTCAGAATTCTGACTCAGAGGGATTTGGGCCAATTTCTGATCTCATCCTGGAGTGGGACAGCACCTGGGCTTTCCTTGGAGTTCTCCTATCTAGCCTGAGTTTAGGGCACACCTGTCTGGCTAGAGGGGATAAGCTGAGGAGTGAGAACTCTACCTGCAGTGGAGCACAGCTGTTCCCCTCAGATCAGACAGGGGATCAGCCCGATACTCCTTTATCACACTTCCAATCAGGAATAACAAATCCTGGCACAGTTAAGCCCTGTAAAAGGAATACAGACTTTGCCAGTTGAGGTGAGCTTTTATGGAACAGGACTCTTCTGCTTCATGGTAGCCTGTTCCACTAGAAACATCCAGTTGCCTACCGTTGTTTCAAGAAACCTTTGCTTTAAGTTTGATTTTTGGCGCAAATGCAAAATCTCATTGTTAAGGAACAGAAAAAGTAGCAGAAAATTACAATAGTCACCTTGCTTTAGGTTGCAGATTCTGTGTTTTGTGGAAGGGAATGCCTGAAGGAAGAAATTGGCTGAAGGAAAATCATTTTACTTGAAGAAATTTCTGGTAGAATTATAGCATGCTAATCTCAAAACTTGGCTTCCAGTTTTTACGCTCAAAAAACAGTTTTGTGAAGTAACCTGAGAAGTATTGTACGGCTGCCCCAAAAGTTTCTCAAGTTATTTTTTTATATTGTAACTAGAGCCTGCCCCAAATGTTTCTAAAGTTCTTTCTTTCTTCCCTTAAATCGGCAGATATCCCACCTGGGGTTGCCTGGGTAGCTGGCTTTAGGATGCTCTGACTTTCTGTGAACTCTCAGCGTCATGAATCTGTTTATAGCTCCAGGAGTTCAGCCCCACGGGGATTTTTCTGCAAATCTAAACTCCCAGGGATACCAATGTCCTGGGAGGAATCTGGGCACGGACTCAGTGGGGAAGAAAAGCAAATCGATGACTCAGAATTGCGCAAGTGTCTGAGATCACTGTTGATAGGAAGGGACACTCCGCAGGCATTCCCAGACCACATGGAGACCGACCCAAATCTGTCAGCATCACATTCACCTTAGGGATGACTCAATGCTATTTCTGTCTAAATGACGGGTCCTGGAAGAGGCATCAGGAAATGAGCCTTCCAAAACAGTCCTGGGGGTCTTATCTCCCACCTACAACTCTTTCCCCCTTGCAATCCGAACTGACCACTTGACCCCAGCCTATGTGCCCTTTCTGTTTCTCTGCTTAATGAGTCACGGGAGCGTGACTAGGTCAACTGGAGGATGTGCCTTCGCTCTTGAGAACTTTACCAGCCAGTGTTGTAAGCTCTTGTTTGGGACGGGGGAGACAGGGAAATTCTTACTCCTCAGAAGAGCTGGCTAAAGAGAATTGGCACACAAGAAGAATGATGGAGTACAGAAAAAAGCTGCTGCCTGGGGATAATCTTAACCATTCCCGGGGGAATATGGTTGGAAAAGATGGCAAAGCCCGGAGATGTTGGCATCGCTTTCCTTCATAGCCGCTGTGACATCCAACTCCTGGGCTCTGGAGCCTTTCGAAGCTTTTGAGTTCCTGGCAAAGCCTATGCTGGACAGTCTTTCTAGAGAAATCTGGTGAGCCGTCTGCTGTTGTAGCCAAGCAGGGCTGCTACTGAATGATGTAAGCAGTTGCTTTCCTTCAAGAGCAAAAGCAACTTGATGTATCCTAGCAAAGCAAGTCAAAGGAGAGAGCACTGCAGTTGCTTGTGTACCATCATCCCTTTCAGACAGTGCTCACGTAGTTCAGGCACATTATGAAGTTTAGGATAATCTTGCAACTCTGTTGTTCTTGCCCCCACCTCAGGCAAGGATTCCAACCAAGGAATACCTGGTTCAGGAAAGAACCAAATCTAGGGCTTTGAACATGTTAGGTACACACACATTCTATCATATAAATTTTACTCATAACCCCCAGATCCCTAGACTCTTGATACCTGCTGGTATCTGTGAACTTAATGTATTACAGATGATAAGGACATACCAGTGTCTCCTAACTCCAGCACCCCTGACATCTGAGGTGAACAGTCTCTGTCTGTGGTTGGGACTGAGTGATGGTGGAGTTTCCAGTCTGGTGTGGTATCTTTAGCCGCCTTGCTGTTGTCCACCTGCTACATACCAGTAGTTTCTGTGGATATTGACAACCAGAATGTCCCTAGACATTGACAAATGCCTTGGGGTATGGCAATGAGACTCTCTGTCATGAATGTTGATAACCAGTCACTCCATGGCTGTGTTGTTACAGATTTGCTAAGCAATCACCTCATGGCACAAGTTGCTCCTGGTCTTTGCCTTGAGGCAACGTTTGATTTTTCTTAAGGAAATCTAAGAAAAAACATTTTAAAATGCCACAAAAGAATTAGTGGCAACTGAATAGCTTATAGTAACAGGAAGGATTTTTAACAGCCCTGGTGTTTAAATTAGGCCTATTCCTTGATCCCAGGAAGCAAAACCCCCAGGAATCAATAAATGACTGTTAGGATCATTGGGGTGTTTGGTTGGGATTGTATTTTAATCCATATCTTGAAATTGATTCAGGTTACATTTTTAGCTTGGCAAATCCATAAATCTCTGGCTATATCAATTTTACTAGATCTTAAGTAAATGTAGAGATTTGAGCCTCTATTCTCTTTCCTAAATTCTTAGGAGGTCAACAGTAGCAGGCAATGGTCAACTCTGGACTATGCTACAGAAAGAAATCTCAAGCTGGGCCTCAACTGTGAAGCTCATATACATATTCTCTGTGCTCTTAAGGCAAGAGTTGCGTAAGTCTGGGCCATTTCCAGCCTCTAATGGTTTACCATGACTTTGGAGAATGTTAAAATCAGTGGGTAGAGAAGGATCTCAGCTTTCTTTTCTTCCAGGGTTGAAAATAATACCGTGATGGGCCCTATTTGGGTTGAAAGCCTCCCCCACCACCACCCCATTCCCCATAACCACAGTCTCTTGAAGAGCAGGAGAAATGACGGGCTACATTGTAGCTTAGTTCAACTGCCTAAAACTCTAAATCATTTTTAAAGAATATTTCTGTCAGTCTCAGAGAAAATGATAGAAGTCAACAAACCAGTACTTACATGATAGTTTTTATATAGAGAGATCTACATGGGCATGACAGCACTGAGCTCCAGGGAAAGGGATTTATCTAGTCAAGGATGTCTGCCTGACTTTCAACAGAAAGTCGCTACAGCCAGCGCTTTCAAATGATACGCCGCCATGAGAAAATGGCAAATCTGCTCTCTCAGGAACCCAGAGGGGACCTCCTTACATGCCCTTCAGCATCGCTCTGAAAACTTGGATTACTAGAGTGCATAGGCCACTGGTTCAGCCCCAGGATGAGGAGTGGTTCAGCAGGCCTGTGTTCACATGCTCCCTCAGCTGGTGTCTCAGAAAACCACAGCTTGGTCCCTATGGCTCTGTGTGCCTAGGGTTACATGTCATGATAGATACACACACATGTTGAACTAGGAACATGGTTCCCAGGCTTGCACTCTTTATGGAAGAGTTCTGTTGTGCGTTAACTATTATGTCTCAGGTAAGCTATGGAAGGGTCTTTACTGGTTGTTCACAAGGAATCTTTGTGATGTTGGGTTAACAGAGAGGGCGGAGCAATTTCAAATCTCCTTGTTGGGACAGCAGAAATCAAGTCTCTTGTAGAGAGCAGAAGTCAACCACAATACAGCTGAAGACAAGACTTGATGTCACATCGCTGATGTCCTCATCTGCTAACTGCGTCAATAATGTCTCAGGTCCCTTTCTCCTCCTGTACCGACATGCATACATAAACATATGCCCATCTACGTCAGTAACAGGATACTGTGATAACCAAGCAAGATGGTGGCTATGGATTACTTGGAAAATGGCCACATGTTATGGACTCAAAATTATAATTTTAATTATGCATCATAGACAGCAGGTTCTGTGTTTCCTACACATTTAATAAGAGGCCTCTGAATAAATTTGTAATGTACTGATAAATAGGAATGTACTTTTTCTTTTTATTAACTTAATATTTTCATTTATTTTTACATCTCTACCTCAGTTTCCCCTATCCTCCTGTCTCCTCTCCCTGCCTCCCGCTGCCCCCACTCATTTTTCTTCTGTTCTGTTCAAGCTTTGTTGACACCAATAGAAATGTTTTTTTTTTTTTAAAAAAAAACACATATCTTCTTGTGTTCACATTAGCTGAGTTGAATATTTATCATAGAAATCTGTTTATGGTCTTACTGTGACTAGTATAGCGTAGCTAATGATGGAAGGGTGTTCCAGCACTCACACAGATCAACCTGCATTTCCTTTGCACATATACATGGGTATTTTGCTTCAGGAGTGTTTTCCTTGACACTGTACTCTTACAGCCTGGCCTAGAATATGGGTTTGGTAAGGAAAAATGAAGACAGGTTATATAACAACTTCCTATCAAACGATCCTCTTCAAGTCTATCCACGTTCTCGGCCACCAGAGGCTCTTCCTGTCACACATGGTTCACATTTGAGTCCTCAGATTCAGAAACACAGCTGGCTGAAACTGAAGTCCCCTCAGTTTTGGATGGCAGACACAAACCACAGATTGCAATAGAGGACCCTGAAACAATGCGTCTGACATGCGTGGTGATTAAGGCAGCAAACAACTCTTTAGATGTTTTAAAGGCAACACGTACTTTGTGGACACCGTTTCTCATTATGCAAATCACACAAATTAAGAGTGTTAACACACATCATAATGAAGGATTAAGCAAAAAATCCAAATTAAAAAATAATTGTTTTTGGTTGGAGTTCAATAAAATGATTCATGAAAAAATATTTCCTTAAAATTTTGTATGTTTAATGACTGATACAATAAAGTGGCCCCTTTCACATGACACATTAGTTCTGCTCATCAGGAGGAGGTTGATGCTTTGAAACAACCAGAATTTATTGATTTTAATTGCTTTAAATTAAACTTGATCAAGGAGGGAAAAGTTTGAGGGTCTTGGGCCCTGTGCAGGCTACAGCACGATGCTATGTCAATTTGGCATGTGATGGCCTTGGATTCTGGAAAACCACACAGGACTGGAAGAAGATCAGCGAGATGAGCATGGAATCGGCACTAACTTTGTGCCAGACACATTGTTAGCCATGGTACATGTCTGCTCGTTACTTCCTAGACTCCCACACACAGCATTTCACACTTCTTATTTTAGCGATGAAAATCCTGAGGCTCTAAAAATTGTGTGCTTACTAGGGCTGGTGGAGTAAAGATGGAAATTATGGTCCTTTTCAGCTGTGGGAACCACACTGCCTTTGACTACGAAAGCTTGGGGCAAAGAGAAGTTGAAGACCATAGACATAAAGAATAGGTTTGGTAAATTAATGAGGTCTCTGTGACCCCTGGATCAAAGTAGAAATGTAACAAAACACATTTGTGGCAAAAGATGAACAGATCACACAGATGCCTCAATAATGGCATCTTATTTAGGCATAATAAGACTACGTAGTCTTATTTTGCCTCAATAATGGCATCTTATTTAGGCATAATAAGACTACGTAGTCTTATTTAGGAAAATATTTCAAGTGAATTCGGTCATGATTCTGTTTACTCAACTCATTTAGATGGATAGGAGGATTGTAGATATTTTGGGGTGAAATCAGAGAAGGAAATTAGCTTGGTGGACAAAATGTGGCAGCTTGTGTAATCTATGATCACACAACTCAAGGTGTGCAGAAGAGCAGCAGCAGCATCTGCCACTGTGGAGAGCAGCATCCGTCACTGCGAGCCTGCACCTCCTCGGAGTCTGCTTCTAACAAGAGCCTCAGGAGATCTGGGTACCCGTCGTCTGAGAACTGACCTGGGAGACAACTCTGTGGTTGCAGCATCTTCTGCTCACTTCGGTCCCCTCTTAAAACAACTTTAAAGGAAATCTTGTTTTATTCATCCACAGCATATCCTGATCAAAACACTCTAGGCAGCCAGCTGTTTCTGCCATTTCTCACATTTGTTGGAAGTCACTTGCTTGCACTTCCTACTTACTCCATTAATAGTATTTCCTTTTCAGGTCTCTAAGGGAGTTGAAGACTAGATAGTTACAGTTACAGTTTTCCTTGTTTGTGATACTTAGAATTTCTAAGAATACTTAGAAATTTACTAAAGAAGTGTAAAGTGTGTATGATTGAGAGATATCAAAATATAGTTTTGGATGGTAATGCAAGTTATGACAGAAAGTAAATTAGGTAGGTACAAGACTTTGGGACTCACCAAGGTAGGATAGATAAAAGGAGTATTTTCTCTGAATTTGTCAAATGCAAGTAGATTAGACATTATGGATGTGCTTATTGCCTATATGTATTGTATAGTTATTGTATTTATTGTATATCATTGTTCTTATATTAGTTATAGTCTTCTTTTTTATTTTAGACCAAAAGAGAAAGTATAGTGATATTTATTTGTATTTTAATAAATAAAGCTTGCCTGAAAATACCATTGAAAATGTGAGAAATGACCAAAACAGCTGGCTGCCTGGACAACAACCCAAGGTTCTTCTACAACACTGGGGCATCTATCTTCAGCCTCAAGGCCTAGAATATTCTACAGACTTTTCTATGAAGCAGGATTTCTGAAAGACTGTCCTGCCTTGCCTTGATAAGATTTGACAGTCACTCTCTTTTGTGTCCTGCTTGTCCAGTAAGGACAGCATACCATAGGGTCAAAATACAAAGAAGAGAGTTATAGTCTTATTAACATAAAAATGTATACTAATGTGTGCGATATAGAGTTATTACTATCATTTGTGGCCCCAGTTCCTTACAGCATTACTGAAAGTTAAAGTACTTCAATCAAGAAGTATGATTTTGTCCAAGTAAAATGGGGGAATCTTTCAAGTACCAGGAACTAGTTTAGGTTTATGGCAACAATGAATATGACAAATTTTCATAGACAAAATATGATCAAGCCAAATTCAACAGTACCCAATTAAATAGTATTTGTTTATTACTTAAGAGCTACTCAACTTAAAAATCAATTCATGTCACATACTACAGTGGTAGAATGAAGACCAAAAATCATATAATCTTCTCACTGAATGTAGAAAAAACACTTGACAAAATTTAACATTTTGTGATAGTGACATTCACATCAGGTATAAGAGGACTGCACTTTAACACAATGAAGGGAATGCAAGCCAAGGTCACAACTAACATTTAGTAATAAGCTGAAAGTATTTCATCCAAGACTGGGGAAAAAGAGTAATTTTGACCACTATGGCCACTTTTGTCAAACACAGTGTTGGAAGTCTTAGCTACAGAAATCAGACAAGAAAAATTAATATAAGCATCTCAACTCAGAAAGTCATCTATTTTCAGGTGATGTGATCTAACGTATTATTCAATCTGGAAGATTACAATTCTAAAGACTGTATATAGATAAACATATGAATACATCTACATACATGATCACACGATCATACATGCCCACACAATGAGCACACATGTTCACACATACATATATGTGCACACAATTACAAACAAACATAAGCATGCACACATGAGCACACACAGATTCACACAGACAGAACCAATACATATAGAAAAGTTTCAGTAAATAAAATTAACACATAAAAACAGTTTTTCTTCTTTATGTTAGCAATGAGTTGTCTAAAAGATTAATAAAATAATCATTCACAATAACATTCAAATGAATAAAATACAAATAAATTTAACAATGGTCAAAGATCTATACATTGAAAAATATAATATGAGCTGGGTGATGGTGGAGCACACCTTTCTCAGAACTCAGGAGGCAGAGGCAGGTGACCTCTGAGTTCAAGGCCAGCCTGGTCTACAGAGTCAAAATAGTGAGTTCCAGGATAGCCAAAGCTACAAAGAAAAACCCTATCTTGAAAAACAACAACAAAAAAGAACAAAAACAAGAAAAGTAGAAAAATATAAAACAATAATTAAAAGAAATTGAAGAAGACACAAATAAGTGGATTTGAAAAAAGATTATTAAAATGTTCAAACTACTTAGTACATTTCTAAGGGTCCAATATGACCAAATTAAATTTCCTTTAAGCCATAAAGGTCCAGTACAAACAGGTTTGATCAAGAAGAAAACAGGTAGATGTACTGAAACTACTTAACTTACAATGTCATAAAAATCTGCAATAAATCAAGATACATGGTGCAGGCATGGAGATAGAGGTGCAGAGCAGTGGAGAGTGACAATGGAGAT
>NW_004949159.1:557237-689565 GCF_000317375.1 Microtus ochrogaster
AGGTGCAGAGCAGTGGAGAGTGACAATGGAGATGATAGAGGTGCAGAGCAGTGGAGAGTGACAATGGAGATAGAGGTGCAGAGCAGTGGAGAGTGGCAGCCTCCATGCTGCCAAAGGGTGAAGACTGCACACGCAGAAAGGACACTGTTTCAACAAATGGTGCTTGGAAAACTGGGCGTCCACCCACATTCAAAAGAATAAAAGACTCGCCTTGCACAGAATACTAAATGCCAAATCAAATGGATTACTGGCACGATGTGAGATGCAGAAGAGTGACACCATTAAAAGGAAACTATAGGTTAAAACCAGACAACTGATGGTTGTCTAGACAATGGTTACTTTACCAATTGATTCAGTGTTTGCACTAATGATCATTGTACTTTGCTCATATTTGCACCCCCATATATCCTTTTGAGGATTTCCCTCTGCCACTTGGGTAATGATTTTCTTATATGAGTTAGAAACATAGACAACAACATTGCAAGTAGGAAAAAAAAGTGATTGCAATGAACTAAAAGCTTCTGAAAAAGAAGGAAAAGAGTCTATAAGAGTGAGAGACTGGTGTGGGAAGTCTTTTTGTCTAAATGTTGCTTTTGTTGGTTAATTAATAAAGAAGCTGCTTTTGGCCAATGATTTAACAGAACACAGACAAGCTGGAAAAGATATACACATAGAGAAATTAGGTGAAGTCAGGGAGAAGCCATGTAGCCACCTCTGGAGACAGATTTGTTGAAACCTTGCCTGTAAGCCACAGACACATGGAGATACACAGATTAATAGAAATGGGTTAATTTAAGATATGAGTTAACCAGAAATATGCTTAAGTGATTGGTCAAGCAGTGATTTAAATAATATAGCTTCTGTGTGATTATTTTATGGTCTGGGCAGCTAGGAACAAACAAGCAGCCTCCAACAACAAGAGATAGCCTAAACGGTGAGAAGACAATATTTGTAAACCATATATTTGTTAATAAATTAATATTTGTAACATATGAAAACTTCTAAACAACTCAGTAGCAAGAAAGCTAAGATCAATGAAAACCAAATAAAATATAAGACAAAAACAACTCTAAATCTAAAATATAAGCAAAGAATTTAAGTAGTCATTTCTCCAAGAAGACAAACAAATGCTCAAATTATGTATAAGTGCCTGACTTCACATATAACCAGAAAAATGTAGATAAATGTGATAAGAACACATCACCCTTCCTACCACCTCTATGATGACCAGAGAAGCAAGGCATGTGTTGGTGACTGCATGGGCAAAAAGGAGCCCTGTCCAGTGTTGACAGCAATGTAAGCAGATTAGGGATAACAGTGTGGAAGGTCTTTAAATATTCAGAACAGGATTACCACATAATCTCATAGTTCTCCTTCTGGGTATATAAAGACTCAGGATCCAGAAGGAAATGAAAGCAGTATTCTGAAGAACTAGCCAAGATCACATGCTCATGCAGAAGCATTCACAGTAGCAATGATCTGGAAATGACCAAAGTGCCTGTGGATGGATATATAATGAAAATGAGCTATATTTAGAGACGTGTGTATGTTGAGCTCCAGCGGTGGTCCTTTAAGATTATATTTCCTAGTGACTTTATCACAGTCTTATTTTGTGCACACACAACCGTTGATGTTCAGAAGATGATGAAATCACTGAACGGCACAGGTCTCAGAACATGTACCCTATCATTATGGGAGGTATGATTTTATACACACAAGAGAATACATATGTTCCTGAATTACAGTGGTTTCACTTATCCCTTTTTGACCTTATGAATTTGCATAAACAACATGCACTCGGTATTAATCATTCTTTGAAGCTTGAATTTTGATCTTTCCCTGGCATTGTGACATATGACAGCACTCTCCCTTGGTGTCTGGCAGCAGCAACAAGCTGCAGCTCTCGGGCAGTCTCTCAAGCACATGAATAAACAGCCCATATACCATAGGTCTTTTCATTGCTAAGCTGTAGCCTTCTGTGGTCTAGGTATATTAGCTTAATGTTTGATTTAGGATACTTTCAATTTATGATGGGTTTATTGGGATGCAATCTCATGTTAAACTGAGAAGCAGTTTATTACACACACTGTGTAAAAAGTGGGAAGATGGCCATTTGCCGCCTCCTAGATTGGTCAGTATGCCTAGAGAAATAACCAAGGACAAGTACTGTGCTATCTGACTAATGTATTCAATTTGAAAATGTCAAACTGATAAAAGCAGAGAGGAGAATGGTGGTTAGGGAGATAAGGATGATGAGGAAATGTTGGACAAAAAGGATAACATTTCAAATAAGCAGGAAGAAAAATTTCCAGAGATCTCAGACACGGAATGGTGGCCGAGGCAAGTTGCACTGGGCTGTGCACTTGGAACCTGCAAAGAGAATAACTCTTACTTGTTCTTACCACACAATGAAAGTCATAGTTGTGGTATGTAATGCTTATGTTAATAACTTGACCATGGCAATCATGTCAGAATTAACATATATATCAGAAAAACTACATTGTGTGCTTTAAACATATACAACTGTCAAAATAGAATTCTGAACATATTCTTAGCATTATTCTTAATATTAGCTAGGAAGAAATTTTGAACTATGCTTGTTGCCACTAAGGCAACAAAGATTATTTTTCTATAAGGTTATAAACAAAATCTATTGTTGTAATTATTTTTCTCTAAATATTTATTTTAGAAATATTAGTCTAGCTCTTTCCTATCGTGTGTATGTGTGTGTGTGTGTGTGTGTGTGTGTGTGTGTGTGTGTGTGTGTAGAGGGGAGTAGATGTGTGTGGGTGCACTGAAAACAAATATTGACGTACAGTAAAACATAAAAGATTTACAACTAAAAATATGCCAGGTTCAGATATATTCACAGAAGAGTTATTCTTGATTTTTAAAGAAGGTCTACACCCAATACTTCTCATATTATATTTTTTAAGAAAAAAAAAACCCAGAAGTGTGCTCCCCAATTCCCTTTATGAAGCCAGTGTAACTCTGATACAAAAGTCAGGTAAAGATACAACAACAAACAAGAAAACTACAAGTCAATATCCCTGATAAACACAGATGAGAAAAGTTATCAATAAAATACTTACAAAGATAGCATAGGCCTGCATCAAAATGATCGTCCACCAGTATCAGGTTGGTTTTGTCTTGGACATGTAATAATGGTTAAATAGATGTAAATTAATAAAAGTTATGGATCATATAAACAGAGATTTAGAAGCAAAAATCACTTTATCACCTCAATAGATGCTATAAAGGTTTTTCACAAAAGTTAATAAGTCTTTGTGATGGAAGTTCTAGAGAGAATACAGAAGGGAAATCACCTCCTTGCACTGAAGGGTTTACTTGACAAATCTATGGTCAACATCACCCTAAATGTAGAAAAAAAATCAAAGCAAACTCCTTAAAATTTAATTTTTAAGTTTAAATTCAAATTTAAAGTTTAAAATAAGAAACAAGAAAGGATGGCTCATAATCCCACTCCTTTTCAATATAGTACTTGAAGCAGTAGCTCGAGCCATAAGACAAGAGTAGAAAAATCATACAATACACAACCAAAAGAAGTCAGGTTACCCTTATTTGCAGATTATACAATCGTTGTATGTGAGGATTCAAAAATTCCACCAGAAAACTACTCTAAATGACTGAAACTTTCAACAAAGTGGCAGGGTACAAAATCAACTTACAAAACTCATAGCATTTGTATATACCAACAACAAACATGCTGTAAATGAGATCATGGAAGAAAAAAAAGAGCCTAGGCCTAAACAACTGAGAGAATTAAAGGGTTCTCCAAGGAAAAATGAAATCTCTAGAGAAATCAACTGAGTGAGATACTGGATGAAAAGACCTCCTTTACCCAAAGATTGGTAGGGCTAATGTGAAAGTGACCATCCTACCTAAAGCAATTGTCAGTCAGTACAATCCCATTCAAAATACCCATGGCACTCTCCATAGAAAAAGAAAGACGCTATTATCCATATATAAGGGCAATTTACCCTAGACGGTCAAATGATCCCTTTTTCTTTTAAAATATTGTTTTTGAGATAGGGTATCACTGTAACCTTGGTTTACCCGTAACTCTCCATGTAGGTCAGGCTGGTCTTGCACTCTCAAAGAGCATCCTGCCTCTGCCTCCAAAGTGCTGGGATTAAAAGTCTGAGTGCAGCACAACGTCCAGCTCTCTTTAAAACCACACGCTGCTTTCTTTTAAACAACTTCCTTCTCCATTCCCATCCCCCCTCACCCTCTCTCTTCTTCCTTTTCTGTTACTATTCTATTATTTTACTACTATTAATATTATTGTGAGTATATGTGTATGCACGTGAGAGTGTGTAAGAGCCGTGTATCTGAATGTGGGCAGGTCTGTGGCATGCTATATATGTGAAGGTCAGAGGTCAGCTATCAAGAGTCTTTACTCTCCTCTCACAATAGGGTCCATAAACCAAACTTGGGATCACCCGGCTTGGGCAGAAGTACCTTTACTCACTGAGCCATCTCGCCAGCCTTCTACTTTATTCTGTGAGGCAGAGTCTGTCACTGAACCTGGAATTTCTTATTAAGGCTAAATGGGATGGCTAGGGAGCGCCAACACCAGCCTTTCTCTGCTGGGGTGACAGGTGCATGCTGCCCCGCCCAGCTTTTTACGTGAGCGGTGAACATCTGGCGCATGACCTCGGGTTCTCGCGATGTGAGCGTTCAGCACCTCCACAGAGGTTCTCACACTTGTGCAGTAGGCACATCCCTCACCAAGCCCTTTCCCGTCTCTCACTGCTCAGTAAAATATGAGTATTTGCCAACGTCGAGATCTGAGTACACATATACTGCAAAATGTCAGTGGCGTTATTGCAGTATCTCGGAATTCCCATGCTTTCCAAGTAAACTTTCTCAAACATTCATACTCTGAAACTTGGCCAGCGGATGTTTTAATGATGGCAGCTGCCTTTGGTTATCCTTGTCCCCTTACTGTTCACCATGCCCTGTAGGGGAGAGCTTTCTTATTGCACCAGATGAAGGTGCAGCCTCGGTTTGAGAAGACTGTGTACCTTCCCCAACTGCTGGACTTTACAGGGTAGAAGGAATCCCTGAGCTATTACCCATTATGGTGACCCACTCTGCTGGAGACTTAATGGGACTTCCTAGGGATTGAAAGCAAGGTCTGCCTCAGGCTACAGTAAACAGCTGGGGTTTAATTTTAGATTTTCTCCTTGATCCCCTCTTCTGGTCCCCACATGCTTTTTTCTTTTGCTGTGAAAACCCTCTTTCCATGTTGCAGTAGAAAATGACTAGAAATGAGAAAAGCTTGCCATTGAACTACTACACAAGGCAGCAACTGAAACTGTCTGCAATACTGTTCTAAGGCTGAATTTGGGGTTTGATACTGCTTTTGGAGGCAGGGTCTCACAATGTAGTTTAGGCTTGTCTTGAGCCTCCTGCCGCAGACTCTGCAGTGCTAGGTTACTGGCATTCACAGATACCTCCACTCAGTGGCAGTTACTAGTTGGCTTCCCTGTTTCCTGACTGAATGAGTCTGGAGATCCTTGATGTAAAAGAGTCAACCCCCCACACCTTTTTTTTTTTTTTTTTGTATGTTAGCAGTAAGAATCTCTACGCACACACTAACCTACCACTTCCACGAACAGCCTCCCTATTCTCGCAGTTCAGAGCACCCGTTTTGGGAATGCTTTGTGAAGGGCATTTGATTCCCAGTTGGATATTTATTTCAAAGGCCAAAATGGACAAAAGATATATGCTCAAGGGAACCGCTGACGTCAGAAGATAATGAAGGGGAAATAAATGTCAAGCTAACGGGGTGTCGCTGGATTCCAGGTTATCTTGAGTCAGTATGCGCTGCCTCCAGACTAAGCACATGTTAAGTTCAGAGAACACTGGAAAGTAGCTTGGGTCTCTGTGAGTTCTTGGAAATGATCAGAGTATGGTGTATGTGTGTGCGTGTATGTGTGTGTGTGAATACATGTGTGTGTATGTGTGTGTGCACGTGCATGAGTGCGTGTGTATGTGTGTGTGTTTATGTGTGTGTGTGTATGTGTGTGTGCGCGTGCATGTGTATGTGTTTTTCTACATTAAGAAACATCCTTCCCAAACATCCTTTCTCTTCCCTCTCTCTTCCTTAAGTGGGGTGATCAGTTGTCCTCTCTTGCTCCCCATCTACTCCCCATAAAGACCCCGCCTTTATTTTCCCCCTTCCTCTGCGCCTAGGCTTCATTAAGAGCTCCCCTAATGTTCTTTTTTTCTTCAGGATGAAATTAGTCACTCCCTCACCTCATACCAAATTCCCTCTTGACTCCTAACAAAACAGGCATCTTCCTCAGAAAAAGAAGAAAATTATACATAATTTTTATGCATTTTATATCTTTCCAGTCTGCTTTTTAAAAAGTCTAAACTTGGCATGGGCTGTGGAGATGGA
The DNA here is from genome assembly GCF_000317375.1 of Microtus ochrogaster. Taxonomy (NCBI): domain Eukaryota; kingdom Metazoa; phylum Chordata; class Mammalia; order Rodentia; family Cricetidae; genus Microtus; species Microtus ochrogaster. The sequence goes on from NW_004949159.1 coordinate 563,668, forward strand.
TAGCCCAGTGAACACAGTGCTTGTGCGCAAGCATGAGGGTGTGAGTTTGATCCCCAGGACTCATTTAAAGGGGTGCTCCATGCTTGTGACCCCAGCACTGGGGGAGAAAGGAGGCTGGCCCTGGGGCTTGCTGCTCTACTTTAATATGTCAGCTCCAAGTGCTATCGAGAGATTGCATCTCAGAAATAAAGTTCATGATTCCTGTATTGCAGAAAATCACACCTGAGCTTAAGTTCTGGACAGTGCATGGAAGTACATGAACACACTTGTGCAACCTTCCATGAAGACAGACAGACAGACACACACACTGAACAATTAAAAATTATTTCTGAATCATAAATAGGGTCTCATTGTGTTTCTCTATGTTTTTTATGAGTTAATGTAATACATCTTGCAGAATTCAAGAACCACCCTGCTCTGTTTGCCACGTTATGTGCCACAGACAATATAAATATAAACCCCACAAATCACTAAAAGGTTTCATATATATGTATGTATGTATGTATACACACACATATATGTATTTCATCTTTCAAACAGTGAAATTGGAACAGAAAAAGAGAACGATATTGTCTTGTGTTTTATCAGTTTTACCTCTAGTTTTATCAGTATCCACATGAAGAGCCTACAAATTAGTTCTCTCAACTTCAGTTTCTTTCTAAGCATGTAACGTGGTTGTAGCACTAATTGCTTATGGGACAACTCATAAAAATATACATTTCTAACCTCTTTTCACAGTTGACTGAAGCAGAAGCTTGGGGCTTGACCTTAGGGTAGCAATAGTTTTAAGCGTTTATCGTGATTTCAGATTTGGCCAGAGAGGTGAACTTCTCAACGGTGACCATCAGACCGTTGCTTAGGAACTGCTTAGCAGTGCAGAATGTCAGGGCTGGGGAGATGCTTCCATGGCTAAAGCATTTGCAGCTTGAGGAAGAGGACCAGAGTTGAGGTGCCCAGCATCCACATATAGAAGCAGGGTGGGTGTGCAAGGTGGATCCAAGGGATTCCTGCAGCAAGTTAGGCTTGCTACATAATCAAATTAGTAAGCTACAGGTTTAGTGAGAGACCTTGCTTCAGCAAATGAAGTGGAGGGCTGTGGAGGATGCCATCTGACATCAGCGTCCAGCATCCACAGTCATGTGAACGTATATGCATACACACCCACACAGCGCACATACACATATCCACACCAACACACATGTGCACATATATGTATGTACACGCATGTATCCATGAACAGTCATGTTCATATGCACACACATATATAGCCATGCATATGCACACATGTACACATATATCCACGCACACCCCCACACAAGGATACACAGAAACAAAAAAGGAGACACGAATGCTGTACCTCAAAGCCTCCATGCATGCCCACATATGTGCACACAGATCCGTGCACACTCGTGCACAGGTACATAAAAAGAAACAAAAAAAGAAGAAAGAAATGAGTACCTACATGCCTAGCCCAGGCCCACTGAAGCAGAATGTGCATTTTAAGATGCCAAGGTAATTCCCCGGCACTTTTAAATTAGTGAGGCAGTTTGGACCAGCTCACTGGGCAACAGGGCTCTGTAGCAACTCGTTAAAAATTCTGAATTTACAAATTCTGAAGGCTCAACCCAGAGATAGTCAATCAGAACCACGGGGAACAGCAGGGTGGAACCCAGCTTCTCTGGGTTTTGACAAGGTCTCCGGTGACTCTTATACCGCAGTGGTGAGAAAGCCACCTTCGCGGCCTACTCTTTCCTTTGTAATGTCTGATGACGAGCATGGACCATATACGGCAATGCAAAGAGCTGGGACACAGGCTGGTACCTGCTTGCCGTCATGATGACTAACAAGCCTTAACTAGTGTCTTAAGGGCTAATAAGCTTTTAAACCCAGATTTGAAATAATAACAGCTATAGCAATTAAGGAAACAGGTAACAAAACGCTGGCTAATGATAATTCCTCAGTTTTGAAGGAGGCAGAGAGTGGTACAATCTAAGCCTGAGGAATGTCTCTACCTTTAATCTCTTACTCTAATGCTCCCCGCCCCGATTTTTCAGAGCATCTGCAACAAATACATTATTCCATTAGTTAGTTCCGTGTTATTGCCTAATGAGTTTCTGAAACCAACACCCTCCACCTCACATCCAGGGTAAAAGGGTGAGAATTGTTTGTCTCTCCCGCGTTTATTCATTCTACTGGTTGTTGAGCATTTACAAGAGAAGCAGATGTCACTGGATACAGATAATCTAGAGGTGAAAAGGTGATTCTCTTCCCCCCTCCCCAGGAGCCTCTTGGTGAGATAACACAGTAAGTAGATCTGTATCTCCCATGCTGCAGGCATGCTATAGTCATTTGTTAGAAACACTGGCTAACACAGTTGAAAGATGGATTCAAGGAACAAAAAAGCAATGAAAAAGGCGGGTGAGTAGTTACCGTTAACGTAAGCATGAGGCTGGACAGGGCCGAGATGCAGTAGAGGCGCGTCTGAAACAGCGGTTTCTAACAGACCGCAGCCCTGTCGTCTGCTCCGGCAATGACACCAGTGATTCAGAATAACTAAAGAAACAAACAACGGAAAGAACCTCCAGCTCCGCATTTTGATAAAAATCATCCTTTAAAACTATACAGTCCGTGCCTGATGCTTCCCAGCATGCCCTTCCTATTATCGCCAGCATTCCGTGACTATATTGTTTATGCCAGTATTATGCTTAATTAAGAACCATGGCAATCTCAATGAGAGTCTGAAAGCCAGATGTGGCCCATATTGTCCAAAAAATGCAGCTATCCTGGCAAGCTACGGATAAACCTTTCAGAAGAGAGAGAAACTTCCCAGACACTTTTTTTCCCCTTTCACCCTCAAGACGCAAACCTAAGAGGCTATTTTCCAAGGTTAGACGAAAGGGGGTGATCCTAAATGCTAGTGGTCTCCAGTATTTCCAACCCCAACACTGGGGCAGCCACCTCACCCCGGCACTGCATGGCTTCCTACTGTCGAGCAAGGGTGCCTGTAGGCCTTTCCCCTTCAAATGAGCAATCCTTAGGAAACTGAACCCCCTATGGGAATGATTCTCCCCAAGAAACTCTCTTTGACCCTCCAAGCCTTAGTTAGCTTCTTTCCCACTTCCTGTATGCCTTTCAAATTCTTTGCATCCTTTAACCATGGCACTCATCCCCCCTCCCCTAGAATTCTAGTTATGGCCATATGACCCTTTGCTCTACCAATAAAAGCCAGAAGGGTGTTTGAAAACCATATGGCTGTCCATCCCCTTAGCTGTTTGTTAAGTCTGTTGGGTACTAATTTTAGGCATTAAAGGGCCTGAGTTGGGAAAGCAACTAAACTCCCTGTTGTTAAGGAATTAAAGAAATGAAGGAAGTGGCTTGTTCAGCACAGCTGCAGGTGAAGAAATGATTGCACATCGTGGCCAGGGCTGGACATTCGGGAAAAGAAGGCAATGAGGTGGAAAGAAAAGGGGTTTGGAAGTGACTATTATTGTGAAATCTGAAAAAATGGGAAGCCAGCTAGGAGAGCCAGATGAGGAGAGAGGGGCAAGACAAGGTTGGAGAGGAGGCTGTGCGGGGAAGTATGAGGCTTTGCCTCATAGACAGTATGGGGGAAAGTTGGCTCCATGGGTTTATTTTATTATATAGAGTGCACAGGGAAGAGGAATAGTATTTAGAAGGCGGTGGCTGACGTGTGAGAAAAGGTGATCGGAATCAATGTTGGGCAGTGGGGATATCAGGCTCTGGATGTATGGCCTCTAGGCTCTGACCACAGGTCAGTGGGGAGGATGCTGCTGGTACCATAAACAGAGACAGAGCATATAAGGAACACGCTGGGAAGGGGATGACATAGGCTGGGCAGGGGATGACATAGTCAGTGTTCGATTTTGAATATACTAACTGTGAGAGGCCTGGGAAACATCAACTCCTGCTGGACAGGTTTATTAGCCTGTAGCAAATCAAGTGATGGAGGGTCTCCTTAGTAGTTTTTTTTTTTTTTTCTTTTTTGCTACTGCAGAAAAGAAGATGAGTTCCCAGTCTTTGGATGGAGGAAGATTTGTGTCTATTCCCTCATTTTCTTTTTATTAATTTATTTAAGTTTTTTGAGACAAGGTTTCTTTGTAGCTTTGGAGCCTATCCTGGAACTAGCTCTTGTAGACCAGGCTGGCTTTGAACCCACAGAGATCCACCTGCCTCTGCCTCCTGAGTACTGGGATTAAAGGCATGTGCACCATCACCGCCCAGTTTATACCCTCATTTTCTGACCTAAGGCAGCATGCCATTAGAGTTCTATCTTCTCTACATCCTAGTTCCCATATTTTCTAACCCTAAATGCCACATGTGATTGCCATGACAACTAATGCCTGGGTTGGGCCTCGTGTTGAACAATGGCAGCCTAAGTTGATAGTTACAATGGTGACACTGCCAAGCTGGGTCAAGGAGTATCGGAGACTTCATTGGCAAGCAAAGCCAGGGTGTCCACTGTGTTGGGGACCCTATCAAGAAGGACAAAGAGGGACTGGGTGGTTGGCTCAGTGAATAAAAACAATGTTTGTGTGAGAACAAAGATTTGGAATTCTGTCTTCAGCACTTATGTAAAAGTCAGACGTGGCTTGTGTGCCTAGCTTGTGGCTGAGACAGGAACTGCCTGGGTAGACAACTGAACAGAAATGGTGAGCTCCAGGTTCAGAAAAAAATAGACAACAGACTCTACATTTAGGTAATAAGAATGGTCAAGCAGGTTAGGCAACATCCTCCTCTGGTCTATACAGGTAGAAAACGCTCTCTTTCACACAAGTGTTATAAGTGTTCACATGTGCAGCAAACACACACACACACACACACACACACACATAGGAGTGAGCATATCCTTTCTTCTCACGCCTTTAGCTTATTTACATGTAGTACAAAGGCCCAAATTCCCAAGTTAACCTATAGACCCATTAAAAAAATGAATAATCTCTTTTGATACATTTAGTTCATGGTGGTAAATGTGCATAATGAAAAGTTTCCACTTTATCCATGTTTGGATGTGCAGCACTCTGCATGTTTATACCACTGCACTGCTGTAACCACCACTAATTCCCAAACTCGACCCCACAATCATTGCTCTTCCTTGGAACTGGCCACTCCAAGTACTTCATAGAGGAGGACTCTTACATGAGTTTTACTTTTGGTAGCTGGCTTATTTCACTTACCATTGCAGCCCGAGCCATGTCAGAATATCCTTCCAGTGTAAGACTGAATGCTATTCCATGATATGAACATACAATATTTTGTTTTTGTTTACCCACTAACCTACCAATAGATACCAGGGTTTAATCCACATTTTGTTTATTGAGAATGAAGCTCCTGCACATGGGTGCATTATATGGAGGTTTTCTGTATGAGTATAATAACTATTTGCTGACTCGTTATTCCATCCACTCATTTTCTCCCTTGGCAGTATATCCCGAACACTTACTTAGGCTCGCACTGAAGGGCATATAGCTAAGGAATAAGGAAAAGAACTGGAACTCAGCGGCTAACAGGCAGTTCAATTATCCAGAACATTAATTTATCGACATGTAGGAAATCTGAAGGGGAAATTTTAGGACCTTATAGTCTAGTGATCCAGTCAGCAAGCAACGCAGGAAGACTGCTGTGCACACAGCATGAAATTTGTGCGCTAATCTCGTGTTCCACTCAGGAAAATCAGTGTTACAAAACATAGGAAAATCTTGCGTCAAGAAGATGGCCCATCGGGTAGAGGTGGTTGCCACCGCAGCCTGATGATATACCTGGAGCTCCACAGAGGGGGAAGGAGAGTAGCAGCTTCACAGAGAATTTTGCATGCACTGTGGTTTGCACACCCATACACCAACCCTTCCCAACTGATAAAAATAATTAATAAAAGCCAATAAAATAATACTTTGTGAAGGAATGCTAAAATCTTTCATTTGATAGTTAAAACACATAAAGAGAACTCAATGGTATGGTCTGAGCAGTTTTCAAAAGTCAAACCTTAGTAAAGTAATTTACACTTGGGGACTTGATTGATGTTTAAATAAGTTCAAGGACTGATACCAAAATCTTCTTTGATCAACTGCTAATAGATTGATAAGTTATGACAAGGAAAGTCCAAGGTTAATGGTAGCCAGACAGCAACGGAGATGGGTAGATTTGATTGACAACATGCAGAGTGCTATTAAATTTAGGGAGAAAGGTTTTTTTTTTTTTTAAATGATAAGTAAATCCACATAAGACTCTTTTACCAAGTGTTCACAGTTCCCTGTAGACTAAAGACACAAAGAGACTGGCGCATGCTCTGAGCAAGAGGCTGAGGAGAAGGAAGTGGTAGCAAGCACTCTGAGCAGGGAGGAGAGATGAGGAGATGAGGGAGGAGAGATTTAAAGGAGCATGATGGGGAGATACTCACGGCCTTGAAGCGTCCCAGCGCCTCTTTCTTCAGATGGCCATTAGTTTCAAAGTAGGGAAGCCAGAGAAATAAGCTCCAGGGAATCAAATCAAGATTACAAAATGGAGCTGGCAGGCAGCTCAAACGAAAGCCTCACAAAGCATGGGGTTATAGCCACTATTCCTGAAATGTGCTTTGAGAAAAACAGCAAGGAGGGGAGAGACAGTGTTCCCACTTTTAGGGTGTTGGAGACTGAGGGCTGATCAATATTCAGGAACGACCCACGGGTGTCAATCCAGGCCAAAAGCAAATGTGAACATCTGCGTTTCGCAATCTGACCTCAGGACGCTGGAACTTTCGGATTTCCATAATACGACTGTAAAAAAAATTATGTCCCTCTAGCCTTATTTGCTTTCTTTAATGGATAATGCTTCTGGCTTGGATCTTCATGTGGAAAAAAAGGATCCTTTGTCTCATAAAATGTTACAGATGCTGCTATGGTAACACACTTTAATTTTATTCCTATCTCAGAAGATAAACATGAAAAACTGCAACTGGCAGCTTAATCTGATATTTAGCATTTGCTTCAGGTCCACGGAGCACTTGGGGTTTTATTTTTGAGGAACACTGGCACTTTTATTAACCTGCTGTACTCAATTAAGCAGCGCCTTAAAACCCTGTCTAGAAGGTATTATTCTGCCAATTTGAAAATACCATGTGGCCAAGTTTGAAAACCCACAAGGGAGGGGAAGCATGTTCCTTCTATGACAGAATTCTTAGGTGGCCAGAGTGAGTCTGCATTATGGGAGTTTTCATTTGAGCTAAAAACACAATTAGGCATCTACAGAAACAGTATCAATTTGGTTTAAAAGGAAACATACCCACTGACAGACAGTTTCTAACATTTCTTTCTCACTCCCTCCTCTGTGTGTGTGTCTTTCTCTCTGTCTCTGTCTCTCTTTCTCTTTGTCTCTCTCTGTCTCTTTGTCTCTCTCTGTTTCTCTCTGTCTCTGTCTCTCTCTGTCTCTTTGTCTCTCTCTGTTTCTCTCTGTCTCTGTCTCTCTCTGTCTCTTTGTCTCTCTGTTTATCTCTGTCTCTGTCTCTCTCTGTCTCTTTGTCTCTCTGTTTCTCTCTGTCTCTGTCTGTCTCTTTGTCTGTCTCTCTGTTTCTCTCTCTCTCTCTGTCTCTGTCTCTCTCTCTTTGTTTCTCTCTCTCATTAGTAAAGCCAGCAGTGCATGGCACTTGTTAATCTAAAGCGAGTTGTTTTGCAATTAGTTAATAACCAAGGTTATTGCATCTGCAGAGGTAATTTGAAACCTAAATTCCTGTTGAATAACAACAATATCCGGCCCTACAGAACATCATGGCTTACACACTAGCCACTGTCATAAACAAGGGGGAAAGCTCAAGTAGAAGGGAAGACAGGAAATACAGTGAAGGCCACAGTCTTTGGATTTAAATCCACGTCCCTTCCTTTGCAGCTGCAAGAGAACGCGGTCCCTGCTACTTGATCTCAGAGTCCTTTCTAGCGTCCTCTGCCACCACCCTCATGTCACAGTTCTTAGCCCTGTCCCTTCCACATTAGAGAATCAAGGCAGCTGAGGAGTTAACAGAGGCTGAGGTCGACACAACCAAGTTTCAATAACAAACGAGTGGGGTCAAGTCTGATTCTGATTTACTATACATCACGGTAACCCATTCCAGAGCATTTTCTGCCAGCATTTTGGAACAAGGATCCTGGGTCATTCATTAAGTGATTAGAAATCTACTTCCTGCTTAATTTTAGTTATTCTAGGTCTCTATAGAATAATAAAAAAACATCATGATTGTTGATTGACACACTGGGATTCAGAGATACCCATGATGGACATAATACGAGCACAACAACACTCTTCAAGCCCCACAACATGATCAAGTAGCTAGTAATTAAACAGAAATGCCTACCTAAGTTGTTCTTGAAGCAAACTTTGTAATATTTTCCCTTCATAAAAGTCCCCAAGTATTTATAGTCTGCAGATGAGCTCACATTCTTGACCGCGGAAAGATTAAATGAGAAAGGAACGAGAGTGACAGAGAGGCTGTTCACACTAACACTACTTGTATTGAGAAGATTCAAAAGCATTGTCTTGATTCTCATTGGTCACTCGGGGCACTGGAACAATATTTGCCCAGTTGCTATGCGGACAGAGGTGGCTGCCAAATCCCTCCACTAATAAGCCTGAACCTGGCGTTTGCAGATAAGGACCCACTATTGTTTGTGTTGCTGTGCTGGCTGATAAGGCAATTGCCAGAGCAGGTACCCAAGAGATCTTTATGACAGCTGCGGAATGGCTGCCGATATTTCCCTACTGCCCCCTGAATTTAAATCATGGTTGCAAAAGGAAAAATGGGGCATGATTTCTACTATATCATTATTTTAATTAGACTCTCCTCTTCAAGAATGTAAGTCTATAGAGATCATATTTAAATGTTTTCTTTATATAGACTGAGATTCTAAATCCCATTCTGTGATTCAATTAAAATACTCCAAATAGCCAAATAAATGGAGGTTTGCTTTAAAACAGCTCATGCAAATTTGAAAGGAAGTAGCTTGGGTCCGACAGGTAGACATACACACAGGCCACCACTAAGCTCTGTGTGAACCCACATAACGTCCACATGTGTAGGCAAGCTAGAACGCTACAGGAATAATGTAAAGCATATGCCAATTTAGGCAGTGTTTTATAAAAAAATTCAAAGGCAGATGTTTTCCCTTTTGTATTTAGAGAAACACTCGCATTTTTCCAATGTGTACTTTATGTGGATGTGTTTTTCCGGATTGTGTGAATGGAGTGTAGTTTGGATTCTGAGCTTGATCTGACACTCTGGACATGAAAAGAAGCACATCCAATGTATCTTTAGTTACATTTTAGGGGCTGCACGACGGTTCAGTGGGTAAAATGCTTCCTGACAAGTCTTGACCATCCGACTTTGGTCCTTGGGGTTCACATGATGGAAGGAGAGAACTGACTCCTGGAAGAATATCTTTGACTTTCACATGGGTGCCATGACATGCATGCAACCACACCCATGATAAATAAATAAAATATAGTTTAAAAATTAAAAGAAATAATTCATTCTCCATAATAAAGAGTGTCTACCAGTACAAAAAAATGTCAGGAACTACTTAACAAGTAGAATGTTTTTAGTGGTCATTCATTGCATTTTAAGATGATTAACTACGACACTCAAACTTTCTCTGTACCCCAGATTCTCTCTTTGTCACTAGGTAGTTAATGTTCTGGTCTATATTTAGTTATTGGATAATACTAGAAATCAAAACAAATGAAACAACACATTCACAACAATAGAGTCATAGAACTTCTCATGCAACCAGTGGCTTTTGCTTGAGTATCCCCCACTTCCCTTTTAAATGGTCTTAGAGAATTGAAGCGAATCTGAATGAATGACTCAACAGGTTAAGTTTCTGCTTAACTCCATTTCTTCAACTTAGTCATGAGACTTGGCTCTTTCTAATATAGAGCCAGCAATCACTCACTGGCCAAGATAGGGACTCTACACTCACCACTACAGAGAGTGCTGCAGAACAAGACCACACTTTTTCTATGCTGCTTCCTCAATAAAGAAAAGGATGTTTTTATGAGTCCTGAAGGCTCAGCTATGTGCATATCCTTAGCCACACTGTATTTGTTCATCTCTGTTGAGTGTGGACAACCTATGTTACCTATACCCCACATCGTGTGTCCACAGAAACATAAATTATTCTAGTTTCCTCTCTGTTGTTGTAACAAACATCATGAACAGAAGAAACTAAAGAAAAGCTTCTATTTATCCAGGTCCCAATCCATTGAGGGAAATTAGGGTAGGAGCTCAGGTGGAAACAGAAACAGAAGCCACAGGGGAACAAAGCTTACTGGTGTGTTCTCTGGCGTATGCTCACTACATTTTCTTATACAATCCAGAACCCCAGACCATGGATGACACTGCTCACAGTGGGTTGGGCATTCTCACACCAAATAGCAATCAAAATGTCACTGGCTAATCTGAGAGAGACAGTTCCTATCTGAAGATCCCTCTTCACACATGAATTGGGACAAAATATACCCAGGCATGAAACTAATGTTTAACAACTATACTCAGTTTTTTTTTCTTAGCTCTACAAGAAAAGAATGGGAATGATAATTTCCATATCACTCTGTGAAGAAACACACCAATGACTAATAGGCTTGTTAAATAGAATATTGCTTCTATCTTCATGGACTCTGTTTCCTGGGCCTAAATACTTAAGATTCAGATTTGTAGATAAATTTCTATGGAAAAGAGGAAGAGTTTTTATTCTTTATAACAATGTTCAAATCTAGAAGAGAATAAGCTGAATTTGATACCTTTAAAAATGTATTCCCTTTTAGAGACTAGACTGGAGCCATCCCAGAAAAAAATTTTTGTTGGACGATGGCCAACACAATTAGCTGAATGGTGTGAGACTCTTGTCCTCCTCCTGCACTTGCTGACCCAGTTCACACTCTAGCAGTTCGGAGACCCATTTTCTGTCCTGAGTTTGGTCTCAGGTTGAAAGTTCTATGGAAGTTTTGAGGAAGGGAAATAAAACATTTATGTGACACAAAACACTTTCATCCTACAAAAGACAGGGGTATTAGTTGGCTAGATTCAGAGGACAAGGTTTTCTCAAGGCTATAAAATTTCATGGTGCATTTTTAAAAATACAGAAAAGAAAGCTTTTTGATTATGATAGCTTTTCCTTTTGATTAAAACCAGACATTCTTCTGCGAACCTTCCTTTTTATTTTTGGATATTTTAGGGAAGCGACCAGCTAAAATCCATTGCTCACTCACAAAGCAGAAATGTTGGGAACGTCAGAATCTGGCTTCTAGAACTTGTCTTTCCCGAGTGTGTGTAGCGAGTGGAGCTCAGCTGGTAGAGGGCTCGTCTAGCACGCACAAATCAGGCTTCCCCTCCAGAATCTCCAGACCCGCTTTGGCCATGCTCTGCTGTGATTATAACACTTGGGGAGTGGAGATGAAGAGCATTCAGTCAGTATCACCTTCCTGCAGTGCATCTGTGAGATCAGCCTAGAGTGCATGAGACACTGTGTTTAACAGATTGAAAAGAAATAGTAAGCTGTGATGAAGTGAAGATGGACTGTCCTGTTTGAAGCCCCAGGGTGCTTGTCCTGGTCCTGTGACCATGGTGTGCGTTCTTATCCTAAACTTTCTCATGCTTCAGACACTCTAGAGAAGTTCCTTCCTTCCTTCCTTCCTTCCTTCCTTCCTTCCTTCCTTCCTTCCTTCTTTCTTTCTTCCTTTCTTTCTGTTTTCTTTTTAGGTTTTTTTTTTTTTTTGAGACAGGCTTTCTCTGGGTCACAGCCCTGGCTTTCAGAGAAATCACTCTGTAGACCAGGCTGGCCTCAGACCCACAGAGATCTGCCTGCCTCTGCCTCCTGAGTGCTGGGATTAAAGGTGTGCGCCACCACCGCCAGGCTCTGGACAACGTTTCCTGAAGGAACAGTCCATGTCCTCCCACTAGAGTGCTTTCCTGGCCCTGTCTCCTGACCAATCTGTCGGCCTCTTCCAGGTCTCAGTCAAGGATGGTCCTGTCTCCTGACCCATCTGTCGGCCTCTTCCAGGTCTCAGTCAAGGATGGTTCATATTGCCAGCCCCCCCACCACCACCTGAGTGGAATCATTTATGCAGGCAGGGCAGGAATAGTCTCTGGGTGTTCAACATATCTGGTTGACTCACAGTAAACACTTGGGGAATATTTGTGGAAAGACCATAGGTAGGAATAGTTGCTGATGATTGTGGTACTCATCAGAAAACAAAAAACCAAAAACCAAAATCCAAAATGTAAAGAACTGGTGTCCTCAAGGGCAAAGGAGTAATGAGTTCAGGAAAACAGACGGGCTTTTAAAGGGAACAAAATGGTGAGGCTGCATCAACTCGGGATCAAGCTGAAGATCTAGAACTCAAGCTGAAATGAAGTTTTTCTCAAACCACGAAGATATGAACTAAAGACTGATAAGTACATACATGTCCTTAGATCCTGGAGAATTTAAGTCGTCTACATGTATTACATATTTCTATCTAGTCTGATGTTGTTTATATTTATTTGCATTCTAAGGCTCATTCCCCAAACTGTCAATTCTTTGATGGATTTTTGTCACTACTCCCAGTCAAGAAATTTTAAATTAATCTATCTATTGAAATGTATTTTGGTGTTTTGCCTGCATGTCTGTCTGTGCACTATGAGTGTGTCTGGTGACAAAGAAGGACACAAGAGAGTATTAGATCTTACATTGCCTCAGACAACAAATTTTTTAGAGTATTATTTGCTTACTTATGATGGGTGTGATGATGTACTGACGTGTGTATGAGCATGCGCTAGCCTGCAAGTAGCATGAGGACAACTTTCAAGAATCCACTCTTTCTTTCCTCCACGCAATTCCTGAGCAAGTGTCTTCTCCTGCTGACAAATGCAGTTTGTCCTTGGTCCTTGAGGTGACTGTACCCTTGAACATTAGTTTAATAGACATGTTAAAATAGTTAACAGAAGGAAAAGACAAGGAAGGAAATTGGCAAGCAGTTTTAGGTGCGGTTTTCTGGGGTTCTCAGGTGCACTTTGCCTTTAATTCCAGAGATGTTCTAATGAAGCTGTGGTTGGGTCTCCACGGGCCTCTGTTGGTCATCAAGCCACCCAGAGAGGTCTTGAGTGCAAATGACTGCACGGGATCTCGCCTTTGGATGGGGCTGTTTATGTCTGTCATTTTCCTAGCTTCAGGGTACAGTGGCAGGCACACAAGACAGTTTTCTCTTCAAGATAGATGTGCTTTATCTGTTTCCATTGAAAGTGCATCCTCTGTTATTAAAGGTCATTCTGCTTTGCAGAGCCAATGACTAATAGAAAAACAACTTAGTTATACAGGCATATCTGTGTGCGTGCATTTGTATTTTTAAACTAAATAAACCTACACTTGTTTCTGTGAAGGTTATCCAAATGGCAAATATGAAAACAAATGAAAATACAAACTCAGTTTTTGTAAAAAAAAAAAAAACATTTACAGGTTAAATCTTTAGGGCAATGCAATTGGGTCTATCTTCCATAAACTCATATTCTTACTACAGTACCCAGTGCTTACAAGAACAGGTAGTTAAACATACATCTGAATGAATCAGTGAGTTTTTTATCTTGTTCCCCAATAATATGATCCCAGAAATAGGCTCCACGGAGCAGACAGTATTTGTAAAGGTGGTTGGCTGGTGGAATCACTTCATTTTAATAAATATCTAAATTCCTTTGGACGGCTGAGAATGATCGCTTTCCTGCTATTTGCAGTGCTCGTGCTCCAACTGAAGCTACTTTAAAGCAAAGTTTCAAAAGAAACCTGTCTGGTTCAGATTATGTGCGAACCTGATACCAACAGCCGAGGGGTGGTTTCAGATTGCAATGTCAACACGGTGCTCCCTTCTAGCACTTTCTAAAGCCTGCTTCCTTCCTAGCTGGCCGTGTTTCTGGATGAGCCACTCCATTCTTAAAGGATTGAGTAAGGTGATGGCTGTGGAGAGCTCGTGCCCTCAATGAATGTGCGCCGTTTCTCTTAGAGGTCATGAGCTCGATTCTGTAGATCTGACTATTTTGTTTCACAAGCTAGAAGTTTGATCACTCAGACCTCATTACCTGCTGCAGTCCACATTTGCTGTGAAATTACCCCTGTGTTATCACACCCCTTCAGTTCACTAAACAGGGTTCCTTTAAGCAATCCTATGAAATCAATGGTGAGATGAATAAGTGGTACTGTTTAGCTATTATACAGACACAAACACATTTCAGTGACAGTTGAGTGAGACACTTTACCTTCCCCCTGAGGCTCCATATTTCTCATAAGTTGTTCCTATATCAGCACCGCAATAATGTTCTTCCATTTCAAATACGAATATTTGAACTTGTTATCTTGAAATAGTTTAGCAGTGTTTGAATTTCGATTTAAGTCTGTCTTCGGGTGGTGAAATCCGGTGTCAAGGTGCAGCTGTCATGTGTCCAGTTCAAGAACAAATAGTTCCTGCCTTATGTATCAGAAAGGTGGAATCAATATCACATGTTCTAAACTTTCAATGACAGCTTGCTTCCCCGTCAGCAAAACTGCACTGAAATTTACCCTCCGCACTCTTGCTATTGGCACTGCCCAGTTATTACACATGCTTTCCTCTTTAGAGACTGCATAAGCTAAAAGCCCTAGTAGACAGAATCAAAGCCAATGGTGCGTGAGAGGCTTGGTATGCCCAAAAGTCCCAGGGTTCTTTTTGCACATTGCTATTTTCTTCCCAGGAAAGTATTTCTGATAAAGACTTTGCAGTTCCCTGTGAGTCAAAGGGGAAATTCCTAGCACCACATCAGATCTCTAAGAAGGTATTTTAGAGCACATAAAACCATATGGGTAGTTCATATGTTCTGACCTAGTCCTGTAATAACCTCCGAGTCTGCTATTTCAATTGCCATGTGGAAAGTTACATTATAAAGTGAGCCTTGCCATTATGTAAACATAGAACAAAGACACACCTTAGCTAGGGCTTTCCAGCAAATGGCGCATCATTATTGCTTCCTTTGGTATTTCCTTTGCAGTGTTGATTATGATGAGGTCCTGGCATCGTGACAATAAATACCATGCCAGAGGAATTCCTTTTTCACTTATGTAACAGGATGCTAGAGTGGGGGCTCCTCTGGCCTCTGTGTCAACTGAAGCACAAATATGGTCGGGACCAGGCAACCATGAAGGTTGAAATAGAGCCGCAGATGAGAGCATTTAAAAAGTCATGAAAATCGGTTTCAAGACTAGTGAGACCTTTAGAGAAATCAGGATGGAAACAGAGGTAGTAAACAAAACGGGGAAGAAAAACTGGTGAAAAGAATTGATTGCCATCATCCGATCTCTGGAAAGATCTTCCGTGCAAGCAATGAGGAATGGGTGCTGCCTCCCAGCTACAAGCCTAGGATGGGGGAAGGACCAAGCATAGAGATCTGTACTTGACCTTACATTTGGCATACACAGACGGTGGGTGACTGATCTGTGCCTGAGAAAGCTGAAGAATAATTATGACTAAATTCTATTTTAGAAAATTCCATATGAAAGCCTGAGTATGAATATCCAAGAATAAACATTATATAAGGCCAGGGAAGATGACATGTGAGTGTAGGATTATGTAGAATGTAGGGTAGACGTGACAGGACACCCTGGAGGGGGTAAGAAGAGAGTGAGTTAGAAAGGAAAGGCTGGCAAGGAATAACTGACTTGCCAATGGTAAAGGACTCTCAAATGGCGACTCAGAGTGCTTCTGCCAGACTAAGGGGCACTTGAGGATTGAGACGCCAAGGAGCTTCCAAAAGCACTCAATAAGACACCGAGCTAGGGTGAGCCATCGGGAGCTCAGAGAAAGCAAAGCCACCCACTCAAACACTATTCTGTCCCCTCACCTTTCTTCCCTAACGCACTTCCTTGCGAGCAGGAAATGTGTGGACAGAAGGGAAGAGGCTAAAGAATGAGTCTCCTTGCCCTGTGCTGGCTCACAGCCTCCACCACGTTCTCACCGGGGGAAGGGAGGCAGGGCCACCAATCTCAAAATGACACCAAACCAGAACTTCTCATTATTAAAGACGGTTGCCACTGAGTTTCAGTGCACATGGGCATCTTACTCAAGAGGCTCTTGTGTGTATGGTGATTTTGCTTGTTAGATCACAGACCCTGGGTTCTTCTCTCTCCCAGAAATCAGACCACATACCCTTGGACTCTCTCTCCGTAAAGTTGCCAGCCAAATGTGGTGTGGCCTCTGTTCTTTCTCCATTTGCAGCTACTAGCTCAACCCCACTGATGCCCAGGTCCCCAATTCACCCTGAATTATAGCTTAGCTCTTATACAGTGCCTTCCAGCCTTGGGATGTGAACTGTCCCTGCACCCCAAAGATAAGACAGAAACTCATTTGTATCTGACTCTCCATTTCTCCTTCAAGGGTCCCCTATGTCTGCCAATGCTGTAAGGCTGTAACTCCCAGAAGTTCCCCGAAGAGAACACAGCTTCCTTACAAAACCGCTAACCTTATAGCAACACCATGCAAAGAGGAAAGAAAACGTGAATGTATTCCAGCTACCTGAAGGGGACAGCAGAGGTGGACAGTAGGCTGGGATTGGTTTCCTCCTTGAGTTGTCCTATTTCTTTATGTCTAGAGTGGGTTAAAGGTTATGACAACAGTTCTAATACGCATTCATACAGAGAGATGCTGGCGCCTGAGGATTACCGGGGACTTTTGCCTGGGAATAGATTCACACCCACTGGAACGCCTCTGGATACGTGGGAGTCTACAGGACCAGCAGAGACTGAATGAAGGGTAAGTGGGAACAAGAGCTTAGCTTGTGGACGGTCAGTGGTCTGTTTGTTTATTGTTTTTTTCAAGACAGAGTTCTTCTGCAGCCATGGCTGTCCTGGAACTCGCTATGGGCTTCCAAGTCACAGAGATCCGCCTGCTTCTGCCTCCCCGGTGCTGGACCTGGCAAGTCAAATGGGAGGGAGTTGGCTGCAGGCCCAGGGCTCTGCTGTTGACTAATCTGCACGTGGTAGGCACGCAGAGAATAAACAGAGCCACAAGCGTTAGCGGGGACAGTCTCACTTCCTGCAGGCTTCATGCCTCGGACACAAGGGAATCCTCAGCATATCATAGGCATGAAGGAATCTGGCGGGTGCCCTGAAGATCTGATACCACTCCTTGTGTTTCTCTCAGCATAAACTATCGTGCTTTCTCTTTATTTTATTGTTGCTAAGTTAGTTTAAAGTAGAATACTAATACAGATATTAACTGATGTTTCTCAGAAATAGGACTGAATGGCTTAAAGAACAGGATTAGATAAAGATCTTAAGCCTGGCATAGTGAATGAGTATTTTTGCTATAAAAAATAAATAAACTTTCCTAAAATGTGGCATGGGTGTGGAGGTCAGAGGACAAGTTTTAGGAGTCAGTTTTCTCCTTCCATCACATGGGTACCAGACACTGCACTCAGGTTGCTGGGTTTATTGCGACATACCTCTGGCTTTTTTTTTTTATTTTTTTAAAAA
Source organism: Microtus ochrogaster (assembly GCF_000317375.1). NCBI lineage: Eukaryota > Metazoa > Chordata > Mammalia > Rodentia > Cricetidae > Microtus > Microtus ochrogaster. The sequence continues at coordinate 581,175 of NW_004949159.1, forward strand.
TATTCAGGTATTAATTTATTTTTAATTCAGGTATTAATTCACATACTTGAAAATATCTTGCTGTATTCTGTTTCATTATCTGGAATTTTACTTCCAAAGTCCCATTTTTGAAAAATTAAAAAAATAAAACTGTGACTCTAAGGAGAAAAGGAAAGTCAGTTTTTATTCCTTGATTCTGTTTCCCATTTGGAAAGGTACTCATGTCACGAACTACTGTTTATAAGTGCACAGCGTGTGTTAGGAACTGTGCTGAGGGGCTGACAGGAAGGTTCACTCAGAAAAAGCACTTACTGCCCACCAAACCTGATGGCCTGAGTCTGACTCATGGGACCCACATGGAAAAAGGAGAGGACTGACTCTCAAGTTGTCCCTGACTGTCATATGTACGCAGTGTCACACACACACACACACACACACACACACACACACACACACACGTAAATATAGCTGAAAATTAAATACATATGTATAAAATCTAAAACATATACAGAGAGGTTAAGCATTTTCCTGATCCATAGTGTTATTTTTTTAAGATTGTCCTAAACACATTTTATAATCGTGAAATATATTTTTAACATGACTGAAAAATACACCTTAGGGGACACACACTTGCATCTGAGTATTGACCAAACAAGATCCATATCTTATAACAACTACACCACCGAAATGTAAGCTTTTGGATAAACAATGAATGAAGTGTCCAGCTAGGCCACGATGCTGCAAGACACAGTTGGATAATGAACAATTAAAACAATTGGCTTGGAAGGAGCTGCTTCTCCCGTCTGAGTCTGGTACACTGGGCAAAGCAAGTCCATCCAGAAATGGAACAGCTGGTCACTATGGCCACTCCCTCTCCCTCTGGTTTAATTGTATGACAAAGCAGAGACATGGATGATTGATCTGCTAATTTCAGATTCTTCTAATAATCACCCAGAGTCAGATTTCTCAAAGAAATAGCTTCAAAGCAGCTTTTGAAGAAACCAAGAGAATAACACATTTCCCCAGTAGCCCTTAGGGCTACACACAGTGGTCCCTCACCAGTCACCCATGCCCCTCCCTGAGGGCAAATCCAGCCATCCTTCCCCTCTCTACATAAGGGCAAGCTGGAAATGGGTGTGGATTTTTTCAGTCTTTGGTGCTCCCTAATTATTTCAGATGGTGTTGGTTTCTATAGTTCTTTATTCTACATTGTGTTCCCAACTACCATCAACATAAGCCCTTTTAGTTTATATTGATAGTATTTGAAACTCATAAACAAACACATTTTTTTCTAAAAAAAGTAGAGAACGTCCTAAGGAAAGGTAGATTTATATTCCATATTTTTATTTAAAACTTCATTAACAGACTCTGTCTCAGTAAAACAAATTAAAATAATAAATATTTTACTTCTTATTAAATCATTAAAATACAGACATGGAGGAGAGTTTCTCAAAACTCTGCTGTTTAAAGGCAAAGGCTCTTTCATTTTGGTGCATTTTCTTCCACATTGTATAAAGTGTATTTTACTCCACCGAAATCATACTGATCGATAATATAACAATTTGATATGTTTATCCTTGAAAGACCTCCAAAGACATAAACTGAAAACTGGTAGCTCATGTTGAGGGAGCTCAAAGATTAAATCCAGTGTTTTTCTCAAGCCAAATTTTCTACCTGAGAGAGAGGAAGGCAAGAGGGGAGAAAGGTTTCTTTACATATGGGATTTTGAGGATGTTTAAATTGCTTGCTTCTCAGTTAAAGTTCCTTCACAATTTAATAAAATGGACTGGAGAGATGGCTCAGTGGTAATTAGTACTGATTGCACTTCCAGAAGACCTGGGGTTGGTTCCCAGTACCATGACAGTTCTAGTATAACCATGTATAACTCTAGTTCCAGGGAATCAGACACCATCTCTTGGTCTTCACGAACACCAGGCAGACATGTAATATATAGACATATTTGCAGAAACAGCAATGCATATAAAATAAAATTAATCAATTCTTAAATAAAAATTTACTAACCTTATGCAATTTAATGTAGTTACTAGGTCAGCATTATAGCCTACTTCATAATTTTGTTACTTTTATTTTAAAAAATTAAAGATATTTTTTAAAAATAACTGTCATTCCTATGAGACCTGACCATGCGTAGTGACAGAGTCTCTTGCTGTGGCTTTATGATTCTACAGGTATCTCTATATTAAAATAGATGTAAAATATCGTCACCATGATGGGTACTACTGCCACCCCTATAGTGGTGACCTGAAGACTAAGAAGCAGAATAGGGAAAAGAGAGTGTGAAAAGTGAGCCTGTGTTTTTAATAATTAAAAAAAAGTACTAGCATTATGTTGTTAACGGAAAGAAGACGTCACACAAAGCAAACACAAGGTGGAAGACGCAGTCTAGTAACAACAGTCTCGCACCCATCCAATGCTTCACAAAGATCAATGGCCAGATGTTTCCTATACCCATAAAAAGGAGCCAGTTGGCTTCCTCTGCAGCCTGGGCCGTTTTCTGCATTGGCCAAAGACCTAGTGATGGTGGACCAAGTGCCAGGCACTGTGCTGGAAGTGAGGGGAATGGGTATAAAGGAAATAAACAGTAGTTCCAATTACCGCTGTCATAAATAATAGCAGTTCCTTCAACGGAGAATTCTCAAAAGATTAGGCTTCTGACTTGGCAAGTCAAGATACCCAAGTAGGGAAGCAGTTTGGTGTGTGAGGAAGCCCACATTGGATTCGGGAAAATAAGAACAATCTCCCTAAACGAAGCAGGCCAACTCTTAAAAACAAAACCAAACAAATAACAGCAACACACTGGGTTAGCATACTTAAGTGCACATTAGGAACGGCTATGCAGAAACATAGAATCTTCTTTATACGGCAACATCAAAAGTTCTTGCATGGGCTGATGACATTTTTCGTTGGTGCCAACGCTGGCATTCTCTCAAGGAGCCTGCTTTTTCCTGTCTGCTCTTTCACACACGTCCCCTGTTGGGTGCATTTTCAACATTTTCAGTTGTTCCATCACACGCATTAACGATGCTCACAAGTGAGTTTCCTCCCCCCCAGCACATCTGGTCTCCTTGTCCATCGCTGTCTTCTGTAGACTTCCTTTGCAGCATCATCAGGCTGTCTCTTTCCAGACTGGATCATCTTCTCACAGACTCTGAGAGTTTTTCTCAGACGTGGTTCCTTCTTTCCTCACAGGGGCAGAAAGGCACAGGCTGTCAAGTAGATAATTCTTTACCTGCTGGATAAGCTTGGATGAGTTCCTGTACATCTCTGAGGCTGGTTTTCACATCTTTAAGACAAACCAATTCTACCAGAAACTCGCTCTATAAGGGTGCTGTCTGCCTAGTACACAATGAATGTTTCCATTTAATGTATCTTTCAAGATCTCCGCATCCTTCTTACTATAGGTGCATTGTAAGTTTGTACCAAGTAGGATAGTGCTCCCTGTTCTGCTTCCAACTAGGAAAACTTAAGCCAAGGCCATGATTGATTTCTTTTGGCCGGTTAGAATTCAGAGCCCAGAGACCCAATGGGTGGTATATGAAGCTCGCAGGGTCCAGGGCTTCATCATCCTAGATTGCCAGACTTGTTTAAACATATTACCTCATACTTAGATTGTATTCATCCACTTCTTCCCCTGTCTAAAAGAAAACTCTTGGGGTTTCCTCTGTCTTTTCTCCCCCAATTTGATTTTGTTTTTCACGACTTCAAAAAAGTTGAAGTGATCTGTGAATTGGCCTATCACTCCCTATTTCCTCTTCACAATCACACCACAATATTACAGTCAGATGTTTCGACTAGTCCCAAGGACACCGCCTTTAATTCTACTTTATTAAGTATAAATTTGCTCTTGGGGTCCCATCCCCTGATAGGTGGCTCTAAATCCACGATTTTCTGCCTTTTGTGGATATTGTTGCTGTTGCTGTTCTTTCAAGAGGTTATGAAATGTGGCTAACCACTTCCTAACCTAATTAAAACAAAATGAAATTATTTCGAATTATTGTCTGAGGCTATTGAATGTCTTCATAAATGCGTCTCTGGGTTTGTTTTCATCCTCCATAAAGAGTAGAGAATAAATTAGTTTGTCATCATTATTATTTTTAATTAAATTCTCTAACAATAAATACGTAAAGCATTCAAGAATTCTACCACTTTCACACCCAAAGCTTAAGACTCCCTTAGTGGCTGCCCATTTCTACCAGTTTGAAGTTAACCACAAATGTGGCCAGCTGCTCCCTCATAGTACTCTTGGACTGCCTTAAATTACTCAAAGGATGGGCAAAATACCTCGGTCAATAATTTAAAAATGAGAAAGCAAAAAATATTTTAAAATACATGTAGTATTTCAAAAGACAAATAAACTCAATTTATTATTAAATCATCAGAGTTTAAAACGCAAAGCATCCTATTCTAACAAGAATGCCTCAATTTGAGATTAATATTCTTCAATATTCTATGGTGGAATATTGAACAAAACAAAAGAGCCAGGCATGATAGTTGTAGGCCTGCAATCACAGAACATGGGAGGCTGAGTCAGGGGGTTGTGAGTTTCAGATGAGGGTAGGCTACACATAAAGACCCGTCTCAAAGGGACAAGCATAAGCAATAAGCACACACATTATATAACTTTGTCAATGAGTTTATGAAATGTCAAAATTCATGAAGATATTGAGACATTTATAAAAGAGAAATAGTGATGTTAAAAATGTATCCACCAATTCAAAATGCGCAAAATTATTAGTAGTAACAAGATAGATTACTAGAAACTATTGCCCACAACATAACTGTGGCAAAGGCAAAACATTATAGTTTAGTAAAAGAATGTGGATTTGGAATAGAATAACAAACAGCAATAAAACAAAATTAAGAATTAAAGAATTCATAGGGAGTGAGAGGAGACAAAACTAAAAACTGACCACTTTTATAAGTGAAAACAATTCTCCACTATAGTGAAAATTTTAATTTTGGCTGTTCAGACTGATTAGTGAAGTTATGTAAGCATGTATTCCCATAGTGAGGAAGAAAGGCAAACAACATAGAGCAGGTAGGTACTAGGTGTGGGCGGACCCTTCCAGAGCCCTTTAGAGTCTCATAAACATCTCTACCTTAAATTCTGATGAGTTTTAGAGATTTGCTGTATTTTGTAATTTTTCCAAATCTACTACTTTCCTCAGTTCCACCTGGTTCTCTGCAAGTCCTTCAAATCTTAGAGGAACACAGAACTATTAATTAAATATTAGTAGATTGGGGGAGCTTGGGTATAGTCATTGTTTTTGCATTGGATGGTGTGTTTGACACACTTAGTATGTTTTCTTTGTTTTATTGATGAACAATCTGTGATTGCATATTGGCTCAGACAAAGTGAAACTCTCTCTTTTAAATGACAATAACTCCTGAATACCTCTTTTCTTGTCTTTGATTATATCCCATTTTCCACCAAGTTCTAATTTCAGCACTATGTATTTCAAAAATATTTGCTGGTATTCAGAAATACACCTGGGAATAAATGAACCTGGATTTCTAGCTTTTGTTGTTTATATTTGCTGTGACTAATGGTTAAATATTTATGAACCCAGACTCATTCTTTTTAGTTATGATTTTCGAAGGAGTTGAGGGAAAATAAAAGATCACATAAGAAAACGTTTGAAAATACTTAACTCCATATTAATTATCAGTACCATCATCAATGCTTTCATTTTGGGTAGAATTTCATTGACTTTATCAAAAGTTACTATCAAATATTCACATATACTTGGCTTTCTGTGGTTCAAGATTTGTTTGTAAAATAGTTTTTTTCTTCCTCCCCCCTTCCTTTCTCTCTCCTCTCTCATGTCCACAATGTAATGGTTATGTATCTATTTTGATAGTTTGAAACAACTTTCTAGGTGGCTCTGGCTGGCCTCTGCCTTACTATGAAGTTCATTGTGGCCTGGAACTCTGCATCCTCCTGCCTCAGGCTGCCAAGTAATGGACTTACATGTGTGTGGTACACCACACCCAGTGAGATTACCTTTTCTGAAACTGAACAACCACTAAATGACTATTTGATGGGTATATTTAGCTTTTCATCTGTCAGCATGATATTGAAATAAATTGCGGGCTTGTAGGGTACCATTTCTCTTAAATTAAGATATTCCTTTTTAAGATAGTCATTGTGTGAAGTCTTATGGGAAAAATTGAATAAGAGTTAAAATTTCAAGATATCTGTTATTAGATGTTTGAAAAATTCAAAGAAATAATGAGAAATTAATTAGTTCATTTTAACAACATATAATTATTTAATTGGTACAGCAACAGTGAAATTTAAATATGCAAATTGATATTTCCAGTATGTGAATTGAGACAGTGCAAGTACCTCTATGGAGACATTTGCCTTCAAAAATTTGTTTTAAATATTCACTAGTCAGGACATCTGTTTCCCATCCAAACCTTTACACTTAATGACTTGATTTCTGTAACACTGAATCTTTTTTTTTTGAGAGGTGTGACACTGTCGTCAACTGATAATTCTAATTATTAGAGTAATATCCTTGTAGGATTAATTTCATCATTCAAAACCCATGCTGCATGGGTTTAATTGCGCAGACTGTAAATGACAGTCTCATTGTTTAACTAGCCGGCTTCTGTTTGCTCTCAACTGCACTCTCCTCAAGCTGTTAATTGCAATTTTCCCATTACTTATCACTGTTCCTAGGTTACATGTAGATAGTTCACTTTAAGAATAAAAGTACTGCAGGGTGGTGGTGGCGCACGCCTTTAATCCCAGCACTCAGGAGGCAGAGGCAGGTGGCTCTCTGTGAGTTTGGGGCCAGCCTGGTCTACAGAGAGAGTTCTAGGACAGACTCCAAAGCTATACAGAGAAACCCTGTCTCAAAACACCAAAAATAAATAAATAAAAGTACTTAAGAAAAAATTTCAAGACATTTCAGAAAGAAACCAACACGCAATATAGGTTTTTCTGTAAATTTTGTTGTTATCTCTACTGTCTTGTAGATTGTCACGATAAAACTTTTACAGGTTTGACCATAAACATCAGAGTATCCACCTTGTCCTATACATTAAGTTTTGCAGATGATGCCCATAACTTGAGAAGCCTGAAACCCTGGAGGTAAGAATCCTACAAAAGCACCCTTCCACCCTGCTCTTCTGAGACTCTAGCCCAATCTAGTTACTGGGAAGAGAAAAGTGCTAAAGACCATCACACAAGCACTTCTTTCTCTGTATACACCCTTAGAAGCAACATCATCTGCTTAAAGTATTAGAGTTTTCTCCTGGTCCCTCAACCCCTGCTTGAGTTAGATGGAAATAATCTTTTCTCTACTTTATCATCTGAGAGAGCAGAGACACAATCTTCTCCATTTTAAGATGGAGTCATGAGAGTAAATACTGCCCTTTGCTGGCTGGTCTTCCCTCACTCTCATCCTTCACAAAACAAACTGAGAGACAGACAAAAGCCAATGGTTTTAGATGAGATTCTATATTCCCATTCCCTTTTCTCTGCTGAACACTTGGGGTGGTTGAATCTGATGTACAGTAGTGTACTTAGTGGCTGGAAAGATGGCTTAGGGATTAAGAGCACATGCTGATCTTGTAGAGGGCCTGAGTTTGGTCCTCAGCACCCACGTTGGACACATCATAGCCACCTGTTCTAGGGGGTCTAACACTCTCTTCTTGTCTCTGTTGGTATCTGCACACATGTTTGCACACATACACATAAACAAAAGTAAATTTTTTTTTAAAGAAGTAAATGTTTGACAATTGTATCAGGAGCTTAAAAAAAAGGAATTTTTTTTTCAGACAAGTCTGTAGGGGTTCACAGTCAACAGAACTTGTCATATCATTGTCCTGTGAGAACACAGGGTAGCTAAGCACGCTGCCAATGCACTCTTTTATGTCATTCAATTCCCATAAAATCTTAGGCGAGTTCTGCAGAGGTTTGTTTTAGAGAAATCGAGATACTGAAAAGTTCAGTACTGCAGTTCCAGAGATGCAAGCTTCTGCCTAACTGTGGATTGGCAGTCATCTCCAGATGTACCAGGTGTTCTCTTTCCACATCTTATAAACCCCGGGTAGAGTATAGGCACATGGCTCACATCTTTAGCTGACCCAAGGATGAGAGAATCAGAACTCAAAAATACTTTAACAAGTTGGAAAACTGGCCAAGAAAGCCCAAAGATAACATTTAATATGAAAAAATAATTAAAGTTTTAGGTTTAGATTAGATTTTTAAAATCTCAAAGTAAAGATTGGGAGTGGACAGGGAAGGGGGCATTGTTTACTCATGTGAAGAGCATAGTCTGTGATGATAGTCAGCACTAAGGATGCAGTTACAAAATGCAAATTGAAGTGACTTTCACAGGGCTGCAGGAAGAATAATGCATCTGAGGAGGAGAGGGACCACACGTTCCTCTCTGTGCTGGGGCAAACCATTAGCAGTTCTGTCCTGCAATCGTCATATGTTAAATGGGACAACAACAGGCTTACACTTTAGTTTTACAAAGCTCACTACTATTCCCCATCTGTCAGCTGGGCTGTCCATCATCCTAGACCTGATCATTCCCAGACCTGTGGAAGCTGCAATGCCTGTGAGATACTTCAGTGAATCTCCAGAGGCTTAAATTCTCATGACAACTTCCGGCTCTAAGATCCCGCTCATTTAATGAAAATGATAGTAGTTCCTCCCCATCCAAGGTTTTCTTGTCTCAAGTTTCATACGTGTGGACCTGGAAATGCCTACTTGGCATCCTTTATATGTGCTGTGCTCTACTTATATCAAACACAGCATGGCCTATGCTATGCTATTTGAACACAAAGGCCAGCAGTACATACAGGGCCTCTTAGCTTCAGTTGGTTTTGCTTTCTGTGATTTCGATTAGCTGTGGTCTTCAGGATTCTGAAGATATTAAAAAAAAATTCCAGAAATTAAAAAAAATCACCTAAGTTTTAAATCGCACGCTAGTCTGCGTAGTGTGATAAAATCCTTTTCTTATTCTATCCTACCTGTGAGAGAAATCATCATTTATCCAAAGAATTAAAGCTGTATATGTCACCCCCATTAGTCTCAGTGATGGGGTCAGCTAGATGCACGACAGCAGCGCTTGTGTTCAAGTAACCCTTACTCATTACGAACAGCCTCGAGGTGCAAGATCAGAAGGGCTTCAGCGCACACACAATGATAGTGAGACATAAAAAGTTACAGCTACAACATGTGATAGGGCACAGGATGGCAAAGGCATCACATCTGTGGGTGGAAGATGCAAGACCTGCTCTAACTCATAGTTAGTACCAGGGAGCATCGAGACCGTGTTGAGCAAGGGTCCCCTGAAAATAAGTGACACCGAGCCATTTACTGTAAGGGGGTAGCCACACAGATTTAGGGAAAGATTTGGACTAGGAAATATTTTTTGAATTACTGGAGACTGTCATGGCAATTAATTGCCTTTTGCATTTAACGTATAAATTTAATTTGTAATAGGCAAATTATATATATGGAAAAAGTAGTGTATATAGGATTGGTACTGCCTGTCACTTCAGGTATCCTATGGGAAATCTTGGAATGTATTCTCTGTGGACAAGTGGGGTACCAGAGAGTACCCTACATTAATGGTGCCTTATGTATATCCCGTGTACACAGCTACTTCAGCTTCCTCCTCTAATTTGCAGAGAATGTGTTTTCCACGTGCTAAGGAATTTTGCTATGCATACAGGGAGACAAGGAAGGTTTACGGAGCAGGGACAGTAGAAATCTTAACTTGAAAAGCAGACATCCACCTTTCTAAACGATTTTGTTTTGCTTGTTAGCCATTCTTGCTTCTGGGGACTTTTAAACAACGTCTGATATGTTTTTAGTGCTCTGATCTTGCTGGCAGTTTCCCCTCCCACTTATTTTCCCTCCTCATTTACTTCCTCTCAGGTATCCTGCAGGAACTCCACGTTTCTCAGATTACAATGTGTAGCGTTTGCCCAAAGTCAGTTTTGAGCCAGCCGTACACCTAGAAAAGCCACTAAGATGCTGGGTTTAGCAAGAGGGCCACCCTACAATTTCTTCCCTCACAGAATCTGTTCTTCTTAGGACGGATTTGTGCAGCTGAGTGGCATTTTTATCTGCCGTTAAACTGCGAAAAGCAGGGTTGGCAATGGCAGCTCCTCAGCACTTATTTAAGCAAACTGGCATAGCTAAGTTACTCCAAATGGTTGCACAAACCATCATTCCACCATCTCATCTCCATCATAAACATACATGAATGGAAACTCTTCTCGGCTGTGGAAAGTTTTCATTGAATAACCTCAGCTGCTGTCTTAGATTAACCCACAAACACCCGTAGTCACAACAATGTCATCTCTGAGCCAGGGAGAGATGGGATGGTATCATGTGGGCTGGATGTAGATCAGACATTGTAAATGGATGATATATAATAAAAGCTTAAATTAAGATAAAGATCTCGCTTCCTAAACTCAGCCTTAGCTGGAGGAAGTGGAAGAGAAGGCCTCTGCTTTCCGTCAAAGAAAGCAAGGAAGTGTTTGTTTAAGGCTGGGCCTCAGATTTTAGAGAGAGTAGGTGTATGAAATCTGAGTTTTGGAAACAAGAGGAGATGAAAACAGAAAAGCTCCCGGGGAAACAGTTCCACTCCAAACCAGGATCGATGCTGCAAAGCTGATTATCTAGAGACTGAAGTAGCCGGATCTGCAGTCAGCCTTGCCTTCATCTGGACAAGGCTGACTTCTCCACTGCCTGCTGCTCACTAGAGGTACATGCATGGTGCTTGCTGCCTTCCCATGGAGTTATCCCAAACAACCTTCAGCAAAAGGGTTAGCCGTAGAAACATGATCCTAGTCTAACAATGAAAACCCCTTAGATAATTAGCTTGAACATACTCATGAGATCACCTGTAAAGTCAGTAAGATATTTCAGTGACCACCCTTGGAATTCTCGGAATATATTGTGGAAAAATAGTTATCAAGAAAAATATAAATGCTATAAATAAGTATAAACTAAATTATTGTTTTTTATCTCATGATTCTCTTAGATATTTTATAAAAACTTGCCAGGCAACAGGGGGTAATACTTTTAAATAAGAAAACACAGATTCCAGGGCCAAATGCAAAACCAGTATTCCAGACATGAGAGTCACTCCACTGGGGATTCTGGGCACAGTGTATACCCTGTGCCTCAGTTTCCCTATGTGTTTATGTTGTGTAGAAACAGTATAATCTGGGAGAGATTATTAGACAAATTCAAGATAAAACCTAAGAGTTAGAACACATCCATGGTAGGGAGATGTTAAGATGTAAACCTAAGATTTTGAACACATCCATGGAAAAGAGATGTTAATATATAAACCTAAGAGTTTGAACACATCCATGAGAGAGAGAGAGATGTTAATACATAAACCTAAAAGAGTTTGAATACATCTATGGGAGAGAAATATTATGCAAGACATCCATCACTTCTTTTCTCTCACCCCTACTATTAAAATGTCATCTCCAGAGGGCAGAATGTTCTTCCTGTTTTGTCCCTCCTGAATTCCTGATCAGAGCTAACATTTAGTAGGTATTCAATAATTGTCAGTTTATTGTGGTGGACAACAATTAGGTTGGGTAGTATATGACTTAGACACACACATATATCTGTAAATATATAAAAAAGAATGTATCTGTATTAAGGTGTGTGTGTATATATATGTGTGTGTGTATGTGTATGAGAGAGAGAGAATCCAGTTCTTGCTCACATTTATTTTGCAATAAAATAGGTTTCATGAAGACAACATAGAAAAGATTTTGAAAACATTTTTCTTTGTGAATGTGGTGGTTTGAATGAAAATGTGCCCCGTAGACTCATTCATAGTGGCACTATTGGGAAGTGTGACCTTCTTGGAGCAGGTGTGGCCTTGTTGGAAGAGGTATGTGACTGGAGGAGGTCTTTGGGATTTCAAATACTAAAGCCAGGCCCAGTGTCTCTCTCTTTTTTTCTGCTTGCCTGCCAAGATGTAGAACCCTCAATACTTCTCCAGCATCACATCTGCCTGCATGTTGCCATATGTTCTTACATGATGTTAGTGGATTAAACCTCTGAATGTAAGCTAGACCCAATAAAATGCTTTCTTTTATAAGAATTGTCACAGCTACAACAATCGACTATTGACTAAGACAGAATACATTCATGGTACCATGTGTTATAATCTGCTGGCCTGGTGTGTCACCTGGGTGCCCTGTCCCTTTAAGAGACAAACTCTTCTCACTTCCAACTACTGCTGAGGGAATTGAGCAGATTCCCCTTCTACCACCTTTCTTCTGGAGATGCAGCTTCTGCCTCTCTCCATTCTCCCCCCTTTCTCCCCTTCCCTTCCCCCTCCATAACCCACTAAATAAACTCTATACCCAAACTCTCTCTGAATGGTATATCTGTCTGTCTCTCACCTGCCAAGGGAACCCACGCCTGGGGGTGACCTGATCCCCGTGGGACTGCTTCCCCTCATGGGATCAGTCCCCCACCACCATATATTTATAAAATGACAACACCATGTTCTGTAGGGCATTTCCCTATAAGTTCACAACATATATTATATTTATATAATAACATTATATTATATATATATATATAACATTATATTTCATTCCACTCTACTCTCCCCTTTCTCTCCTAACTAATCCCCCTTTTCCTCTCAACTGTTCACTTCTACTGTTCCATCATATAACAAATGCAGGCTTTTATTTGACTGTACAAAATCTAGGAACCACAAATGAGAGAATAGCATATGATATCCATCTTTCTGAGTTAGGTTAATTTGCTTAATATGATTATGTCAGATCAGAGGGATTATTTTTATTAGTCAGGAGTCTGTATTTTGTTGTTAGAAATGCTATCATCTGAACAGTTCACGGGAGAGAGAAAAAAGCAAATAAAAAATAAACCCTATGTAAGTCCGGTTTTATCCCATGCTTTTTCAGACCCAGGCTAGCTGGTCTTGGTGAATTCCCGAAAGATCATCCCCATTGTCTCAGTGTGTGGGTGTACCCCTCGCGGTCCTGAGTTCCTTGCTCATGCTCCCCCTCCTTCTGCTCCTGATTTGGACCTTGAGATTTCTGTCCAGTGCTCCAATGTGGGTCTCTGTCTCCTTTCGTCGCCTGATGAAGGTTAATATTCAGGAGGATGCCTATATGTTTGTCTTTGGATTCACCTTCTAATTAGCTTCTCTAGGATCGCGAAACCGGACTTACATAGCGGACAATGAGGACTACTGAGAACTCAAAAACAATGGCAATGGGTTTTTGATCCTACTGCGCATACTGGCTTTGGGGGAGACTAGGCAGTTTGGATGCTCAACTTGCTGAACCTGGATGGAGGTGGGCGGTCCTTGGACTTCCCACAGGTCGGGGAACCCTGATTGCTCTTCGAGCTGACGAGGGAGAGGGACTTGATCGGGGGAGGGGGAGGAAGGTGGGAGGCGGTAGCGGGGAGGGGGCAGAAATCCTTAATAAATAAATAAAATTAAAAAAAAACCGTAAACAACAGAAATGGATGAGGGAGGGCAGTAACCTCCCTGAATATCTTCTCAGTTTGAGCTCAGTAGAAACAGGGAACACCCTCCCCATCTCATTGGATGCTAAGTAACAAGGAGGCCACATAGTTGCACAGGCCCCAGAGAACGACTGTGTCACATTTCCCACTGATCCTTTCCAAAATAAATTTCACTGGAAGGAACTGCCCTCATTAGCCAGGGAGACAGTGCACTCATCTTTGACAGGAGGAATTCTGAGAGCAGCTATTCCCTGCACAAGCAGTCAGCAGCTTGGAATAATTCTGCTCTTGTATGAGAGAGAAAGAGAGGGCTGGAAGGAAGGAGGAGGGAGGGGTGGGATGAGAAGTCACACCTGATAAAAGCTTCATCGCGTGGCTGCTAATTTGATAGCACTGTGAAGCAAAACCTTTCTCATCCCAGCAGTGCTATGGCGTGATTATGAAACTCTCAAACCTTTGCTGAAGGCTTGGCTCCCAGCGGGTAAACCCATCACTGAGAGGTGACTGGATCTAATGAGGGAATTAACCCCACTGATGGATTTCATATCTGATAGTGTCACTATGAGATAGAGTTGAGTTGGAGAATGTTTCAGAGGGGTTCATCATGCTTCCTGCCACACGGCTTCCTGCCTGGCTCTGTTCTCTGTCTACCATGCAGTGAGCATCTCTGTTTGTCACCAGTCTTCTCTGCCTTGAGACTTGGCCTCACCTCAGGTCTTAAAACTAGGGAGCTAATGGAGCATGAGCTAAAAACACTGAAAATGTCAGCTAGAGCTCCTTTTAGAAACTGTTTCTCTGGGGTGTTTGTCACAGGGATGAAAACACAAGCAAAAGGCAGGTGGGCTTGTGTCTTTTTCTATTGAAAGCTCTTCCGGTTCAGAGAGGGCGCCTTGGGCTCTGGTTCAGTGAGAGAGATTGTGTAGTACCTGCAGGCTTTCTCACACAGAGAAAATCACTTCCCATTGCCCAGTTAACTCCTTAATGAGTAAAATAAAGAGCCAGAAAGAGAAACAAGAATGAAAATCATACACATACATACTCAAACATATCTTCTGCTTTTTTTTTTTTAAAGAAAATAGATGAAGGAATTGAAACTAATTTCAAATAGTTCTCCTCTTAACATGCAGAACTAAGGCTATCTAACTGAAGGAGAATTGTCACCACTGGCACATCCTTCACTTCGCAAGCCTGTGTCAGGACGAAAACATAATTAGGGCAGTCCCTAGGGCCCGAGGAGTGTGAGAGGCTTCCTGAAGTTTTAGGTTTCAGAAGCAGAGAAGGAAGCCTGGAGAAAGAAAATGACTGCAGCAGACACAGATCAAACATAATCGCCCCTCACACCAAGGAAAAGCCTTCCTGATCTTTTAAGCTTGCTTGCAGTTATCTCTGGAGCCTCTGCCTGGGAATGTGAAAAGCTGAGAAGGAATCCGATCACTGCAGGAACTCTGTGGTCAGGAACTCTGCAAAGCCTCCATGGAAACAGACTAAAGAAAAAATGGAGACGGGTCCTGTCCCCAGCCACGTACTGACAATGACCTGTTAGTAGAACAGGACACAGTTCGTGATTTTAAGTTTTTACTTCTTTAAATTTAATTTTAATATATATATATATGTGCATATATACGCATGTGTACATATATGTGTGTATATATACATATGTGTATGTAGGATATATATATATATATATATAGAGAGAGAGAGAGAGAGAGAGAGAGAGAGAGAATGTGTGCATGAGGATGTCAGACAGAGGGTGTTAGCTACTCTAGAGCTGAAGTTATAGATGCCTGAGATGCCCACATGGCTCCTGGGAAGTGAACTCTATTCCTCTCCAGAGCAAAGTGTGCTCTTTACCCCTGACTACATGGTAAACTTGACTGTCTCTGTCCATTGACAGCTGTGTCTCCACTGGGAAAAATCAGTAGAAATGACAGAGGTCATTTATGAGGGTGGTTGCTGTGTTTCAGGGGAATTGGTTAAGTGAAACCGCGAGGCTGCTGGAGAGGCAGCTGTGTGACAGGATGGGTATTTAGTGTGTGTGCCAACCTGGCTGTGCCCTGAACCCCGCCTCTCCAAAGAAGAAAGAAAGGGAAGGGAAGAAGTGTGAGGTTTCCATATAATCTTTAGGCTTTTAGGGGAACTGACTTGTTGGGCACTCAGACTGCCCCATTTCCCACCTAGCACACTGGAAATGTTATTTGAGTTTTCTCTGTCCACTTTCCTCCATTGCTCTGATGATTATAGGAAGTGGAGCATGGTGATAAAATCAGTTCCTTGTGTAGCAGGTACTCGGTGGGTTTTTCAAATGTCAAATTATGAATCTATGGGCAAACTTTATTATATGTTATATATTTATCCAAATCTACGAAAGGCTGTTTTCCACGGGTCATAAGATCCATTTTCTTTCTATGGAGGGGTGGGGGAAAGACTTAAATTCAGGCTAATGTGACCATGAGGTCATAGCAGCCAAGGCTTGGACGTTGACTTCCAAGACAGAAAGGAAGTTCAGTGTGGAGACAGTTTTCCCCAAAGACCTGGATGTATTCCCAAAATATTCCCAGCGTAATTTGAAATTCAATTAAAAACTCCTAAGATTTATTATGTGTTCAACTTTGCATGCTGCTTGCATTCTGGGGAGTGGGGGTGAGAGATACATGAAATGGGTGCAGGGCATTCTTAAAAGAAAAATGTCAGGTTTAAAATAAATTCCGTAAGTTTGTCTAACTTTAAAGCAAACTGAGTCTGAACCTGCATTGTCAGGCCTTCCCATTTACATTCAGAAATGACTTATTCTATTAAGTCTTTGGATTCTTTAGGTATGCTCACTGTTTTATTTTTTAATTCAAAGTTATTATGTTTATTTATATATTTATATATCTGTATGAAGACACCATGTGCATGAAAAGTCAGAAGCCAAATTTCAGGAGCCAAATTTCTCCTTTTACCAGTGGGGCTGGCGAACTGAACTCAGGTCATCAGGCCTGGTGGCAGGCCCCTTTCCTGCTGAGTCATCTCACCAACCTTCACCGTTTCCTTTCTTCCTTCCTTCTTTTCCCTCCCTCCCTCCGTCCCTCCGTCCCTCCCTCCCTCCGTCCTTCCCTCCCTCCCTCCGTCCTTCCCTCCCTCCCTCCGTCCTTCCCTCCCTCCCTCCGTCCTTCCCTCCCTCCCTCCGTCCTTCCCTCCCTCCCTCCTTTTCCCTTTCTTTCTTCCTTTCTTTCTTTCTTTCTTTCTTTCTTTCTTTCTTTCTTTCTTTCTTTCTTTCTTTCCCTCCCTCTCTCCCTTCCTCCTTTCTTTCTATCTTTCTTTCTTCCTTTTTTAAGGTAAGGGATTAGAAACATCCCACTATGCTGCAGATAAACAAGAAGTGATGGCTAATGTGCTTAGCATAACTGACTAAATCTGCATTTCTAATCTTGAGAACTGTGAGCAATCATAGACACTATCCAGAATTACGTCCATTTTCCTTGGCTTCTTTTTGTTGCTGTTGTTTTGTTTTGCTTTTCCCCTTCAGCTATGATACCCTACGTAACCAACAGTAAGTATTTAGTTATGGTGCCTATATATTAAAACACTTTAAATAAGAATACAGCTTGTTTTGGTATTGCCACTCTGGTGTGTTAAAACAGGGAAAGCAGCCAAGAATAGAAACTGTCTTACAGAAGGTTCCTTGAATGGTTATTCTCATAATAAATGATGAAGAGTCCAATTTATTACTGAAATAACAGGCTAAACATATAATGTGGATAGGTATACACTGGTTTGAAAGAAAATAAACTCTTCCTTCCTATGAACCTTCACCCAATTTTGATGCTTTGAAATATTTAGGTAAAAATTCTCCACTCATTTCATCTTCCTTTGTAGTCTGATTTTGAGCCAGGTCTGGAGGCAGACACTGTAGCTCTTGAAAAAAAATCTTGTTCTCACAAATTTCCAGCCAACATTTGCAGAGTCAAGATGTTTGGAGAGTCAGGATCATCATCATGGATTTGGAAGCCTATCTGAGATAAATGTTAATGCCAAACCTTGAGGGTCATTATTAGTGTAAGGATGATTCAATATGGGGGATTTCTGTTCTTGGCTGGTTGATATAAGATAATTATAAGTCCTTTTAATTGGAAGTTAATTTGAGACGTAAAACATCACAGCTAAACAATTTGCTCTATAGCAGATGAGAAGAGAACAAATTAAGTCGCCTTAGATGTGCTAAGTGACAGTTATGTAGAATAATTGCTGTAGCTTCCACCATCAGGAAGATGTGGCTGTTTAGCGGTGGAGTGAAGCATATGTGTCTGGTTTAGCACTTTAAAAGGCAAGGGGCAAAGACTTTGGTTTCTAATGTCTGAAATATCCCTTCAGTCAGCTGCACATTCTCCACCTAAACATCACAAAATTCCAGGGGCAGTATCTTCTAGATAAAAGTCTGTAGGAAAGACGATAGGCAAGTCGAAGAAAAATGCCAGTTCCAAAATATTGTAAAAAGTAATCCAGGAAGGTAATGATGGCAGCGGTGAAAGATCCAGAGTGACAGAAGACCTCAGGTCTCTAAAGAGCAGGAGTACAGCTAAGGCGGAAGCAGACCCCTCACAGTGTTTATTACAGAGGGAAACAGACTTTTAGAGCATGGAACTTGCTTTTATTTTGTTGTGCTCTTAGGGAAAAATGAATCAATGAGAAAAATGTACAATAGGGTCTTTGGGGAGAGCCCCGAGTAGCAGGAAAGGGTCATGGTCTAACGTCATATATTATTTAAAAAGAATGGTTGGAGAAGGTGTAACAGAAGGTTAAGACAAGATTCAGAGTAGCTTTATTGACCTCTCCTGTTCTGTAAGACAAGCTAGTGAAAGTTAAAACCCAGATGAACCCTCTGACACTGAGGTGCCTCACATTATGGTGGAAATTACACACCATCTTGCTTATGTGATCTCTTCTCTTGGAGTTATAATAGTTGCATTTTTATAAGAGAACACGAACCTGGATTGGGGTCCTAAATCCCTGCCTTTGCTCTGAGAATGTTTAGAGCCTTGCCATTCATATGCCCATCTTCTTTCTCTTTAAGAATTAGTGGGTGAAAAGTTGGAACTTTCATTTCCTAGATGTTTTAATATAGATATCACAAGGAAAGATTAGGTGAGGGATACTTGAAGAGGTGACATAATTTCCTTTGTTTGCGTGAATTTGCTGAGGCTTTTCAATAGGAGCAATGAGCACACCGGTTCTGATGGAACAATTCTCACCTTGTTGTTCCCAGTTCTACCCCATGAAACCCCACCAACACCCAGAGCTACTGGCAACACCACACAACTCTCCAAATCTCTCGGCCCTCCTTGGCTATCTCCACACGAAGGCATTGATTCTTTAGAAGTTTGGCAGCTACTGATTCATCTGGAGAAGAAATCAAGAACTCTGTCTGTCTTTGTACACTCACTACGTGCAGTGTTTGATCGATGTGATTTTCTTCTGGAGGACTCCAGTCGTACTCATGCAAAGGCTAATAGTGGTCAAATATTTCTCTGTAAGAACATCCCTCCTCGATAGCTCTGTTCTCTGCTTTTGGACTGTGACCTCACAAACTTCCCTCCAGTCTCTGTTTTCCCCACATTAGCATCGTCAACTGGCTAAGTTGAACATGGTGCCCCATATGAAATAATTAAATATATTCTTTGATTTTTTTCCAGACTGTCCTCTGAATTTTAAAAATTTTTAGTGTGTGTTTGTGTGTGTATGTATTCATGTATGTGTACAGTGTACAGAGGCCAAAGAATGTCACATATCCTGCTTTGTTAAAATTCTGCCTTATTCCTTTGAGACAGGGTCTCTCACTGAAGCTGAACCTTGTCATTTTTTCCCTAGACTGATTATCAGCAGCCCCAATGATCCTCTGTCTCCATCCCTTGCCCCAGCACTGGGTTACAGGCCTGCACTCCTGACAGCTTTCTCTGTGGATGCTGGGGGAAAAAAGCCAAGTCCTATTATCTGCAGCAGCAAGTGCTTTTTTACAGCTGAACCATTTCCCAAACTTGGAATTATTTTTTTTTTTGTAGTTCTGCCTTAAACTTCTTTATGACCTGTTACCCCACTAAATCACATATTCTTATTTTTATCAGCACTGGTTTTACTTGTTTTTAAATGGGATTTTAAAAGGTGACTTTTAACTTTTTTTTTCTTGAACTCTCTTCCTTTTCTCTTGAGATTTGTCCTGTTTATCCTGATACATATGGAGAAGCAGAGTTCTTCTCTTTCCTTTAAGTCTTCAAGGTCCTTGGTGTCTGTATCACATTTATACATGAAGACCTAGCATGGCTTGTATAATAATGCATTCTGCATGCTTGGTGGCAGTAAATAGCATATTTTTCTGATGTAGACTATTATTTATCTATTTAAATATGGGTTACATTTGTTTATGTTGTGGGATACTACTTTAACTATGTGAAGGCGTGTTAAATTTGTTTTTGCCTTTCTTAATAATGTAAAGACGGGTCACATTTGTTTGTGCTGCATTTGTTTAATTGTGTAAATATGTGTTTCATTGGTTTCACCTTGCCTAAGGCACCTGATTGGTCTAATAAAAAGTTCAGTGGCAGGAGAGGGATAGTGGGTGCTGGTGGGCAGGGATAATAAGTAGAAGGAGAAATCTAGGTGAAGGAGAAGAGATTGAGGGAGAAAGAAAGGGACAGGCCCTGGCCAGGTAGTCACCAGCCAGTCAGACATGAGAATCAGTTCAAATAGGACAAACAGAAAGAAAGAAAGAGAGAGAGAGAGAGAGAGAGAGAGAGAGAGAGAGAGAGAGAGAGAGAGAGGAAGGAAGGAAGGAAGGAAGGAAGGGAAAGAAAGGAAAAAAGAAATAAATAAAGAAAGGAAGGAAGGAAGGAAGGAAGGAAGGAAGGAAGGTAAAAAACTCCGAGACTAAACGTAGATCAAGAGAAACAGATTAAAATAAGAGCTAAGCTAAGGCCAACATTCATAACTAATAAGCAGTCTCCATATCATGATTTGGGAGCTGGTTGGTGGCCCCATAATAAAGCCTGTCACATTTCCCTCTGGTTGTCTTGTTATGAGAGTAGGGCTTACGGGTGAAAGATTTGCTTGTGAAACCCAAACCAAAACTCCCAAGGAAGGAAAAGCAATCCTCCAGGGATCATGAAGTGTTGGACACGTTCTCAGCAATGTGGATAATCTTGTTGGCCTCAGGTCTAACATCTCATGAATGTTTGTATGAGCATTAAATGATTTGTGTGACCATTGACGTTAGGGACCAATTTCCATCAGCTGTATCAATGTTTAAATGAGTATTTCTGAAGTGTATCCCCAATCTTTTTTCTTCATCTGTGAGCTTAAGTTTGAGTTTCTTAGGTCAACATACACTCAGTTCACTCTTCGGACAGAAGAAAGGTAGGTGGCATCACCATGGTCTCTCCCTTACAGTTACCTACGTTCTAACTTTTAAGCTTTGCTCCAGCTCAGAACTTTGGTTCTATAACACTCCTCTGCCGTAGGTTAAATTCCAGTGTATTCTCTCCAAAATCTTGAAGTCCCATGATTCATCTGAGCAAAATAATCACAAACTTCTTGGCTTGGTTATCTACTCTGAATCCGTCATTAGTTTAAAAATTACATCTAGTCACTTTAGGGTTTTTTAAATTACTTTAAGGTGCTCTTGTTTCAAAGACCCTAACAAATATGAGAAAAAGGAAAGACAAGTCACCATAGAGCTCTGCAATTACATGTATCTACACATGTACCCTATTTCTGTATAAGCAATTGCTAATAAAATTACAACATTGTTACTTGCCAGTACTTTTAATTCATGACTCAAGTTAGAAGAATGTTTAAAAGATATGATGGTAGTTTGCACAAGAATTTCTTCCAGAAGAGTTTTCTTCTGGAAACATCTAGGGTCAATTGATGCCAAGATTCTAGAAGGGGGAACATCCCCTTGACCATCAGTGGTCAAACAATTTGAAATTTCTACTGAAAATTAGGAGGAAGGTGAAAGTTGAGAAGCAGAGGATTTGGAGAGAGAGGGACGAACAGAACTTGGTTGAAGTTAGGAGCAGAAAAATCTGGTGAAATCCCACCTGGCATGGTGGCCACTTACTGTTTTATGTGACATTAATGTCTGAAAGTATCATGCAAACCCTATGATTCCCTAGCCTTCAAGCACACTTACACCTCAGGGATTTTTGTGATGGGAAACTTCTCATCTGTCTCTTCTACTTTTTTGTGAAGTTTATTCAGCCCATAAATGTGAATAAAGGGATTTAAACACAGAAGTCAAGGAGATGCTGATTTTCTGTATCTCAGTCCACTCATTGCTGTGCAGAAGCATAACAGTAGACACAGAGTCCCAGGAGAGAGGGAAAGACGGGCATAAAATTCTTTCACTTTAGCTTGATAAGTATTTGAGAACTTTTGTAGGCCATTCTCTGGACCCTGCAGAACAGGTCCATATCAAGTCGCTGACCTATGTCTTCTGAGGTTCGCAAACACACACTGAGATATTTACATAATGACAAAAAAGATATGTCTCTTAGACTACGTCTCCTTTATTAAATAATACGTGGCTGAATTTGGATTTAATAATCTTAACACAATGTTGTATCAGCTTGATCCAAAGGGATGTTTGTTTAAATTTCATTTCTGATCCATTATGAAAGGCGTTATGACATCATATGGAGAGAGACATGACAAGGCTTCACATCTTCACACCACAGTGTCTGCATCCCCTCCTCTACCCATCTTCAGAGTCATAAGGAAGCAATCCCAAATTCATTACCCTAATCCTATTAGCATCTTTTCAAGAATGACTCATGGCCCTTCAGAATAATTGCTGTCACATCAGTGTTAAATGTTTGTTATCATGACCACATAACCGCATGTTCTGGAATAGCTCAGACTAATGCCAGGACTGGCTGGCAAAGTGGGAAGCTCTCACTTGTTAATTTCTTTTCCTTACATGTTTGGTCTGGAAACACTTGGGATATAGATGTCATCGTGGTCTCTAGCACTCAACATCTCCAACTCTGACTTTTTCATTTCTTCTTGGAATGGTTTGTCACACTATCGACTTCTAATCCTCCACCTTGAGTCTTTCTGAGTCCCTCCTTGGAACCTTCATTGGTCGCCTGTAGTTGTATAACTTGTGACTTGCACCCCCCTTACCACTCTGACCATCTGAGATCTACTTGCTCCATCTGAGATCTACTTGCTCCACTTCACAATCCCATGAGTGCGAAGCACAGGCAATTAGTTCAGGTATATGTTATGTTGGAATAATGAGAAGAAATCCAAGTTCTCTTTCTATAAACCTACCTGGAGGGTGAGCAGGCCTGGCACAAGGAAAATGAGGCAAGAAGACAAAAGAAAAAAATAAGAGAAACAGGACTTGTTTGCAATGCTAATATGAGAGACAGGAAAGATAAAACCAACACCTCTTTCAGATTGGCTCATAGTTTATTCTAATTCCAAGGGCGTGAGTGAGAAGATTGAACATTCAACCAGAGCCAACTGTAATGAAGGGCAGGTTTTAGTTGGGCTTAATCTTTTCCTGATTTGTTAGAATCCAAAACCAGACCTATCAAAAGAAAGAGAGGAATGGCATGTGTGACAGATGAGAATTTAAGGAAGACGCCACACAGAGGCCAGAATCTGGGCACAGGGAACACTCTGCATTGCCAGCAGCTAAGGGCTAGCCTTGTGCTCTGGACACCTGAGGTGTGTGTGGGAAGAAGCAGCTGGAAGGCAGAGAGCTGTTCTTCGGCCTTGTTAGGAACACACCTTCAAATCCCAAAGAGCCGAAGCTATTGTTTCAGACTCGCAGATGAAAGCGACTAGGGGTGTATTAAGTTTTTCTTAATTGGCAGCATAAGTCTTGCAGGTATATATTATAGATGATATAGTGGTTATAAAGTCATTTTGATTTGGAGGGAGATAGACACACCTTGTTAGTGGATTCATTATTTGTCTTGCAAAGGCCTGTTAGGGTTTGGAAAAAAAGCTCAATCCAAACACAACAGCTCTCATACAGAGCAATGCTACTAGTTGTTCTTCTGTGGAATACCTGCCGTTTAAACTATAATTAATAGGACGATGGCTTCCTAATTTGATCATGGTGCATCCAGCATGTTCCATTAAGAAATAGTGAAACAAATGAGTCCCTTACAACATAGGCTCAATCCACTTATACTAAAATTTTACCCAAATGCTAAAATCTAGGGTAGAAGTGATTTGGTTGGGGTATTACAAAACTGAGTGTGTACAAAAGATTAGTGCCGACTTCTAGTACGTGAAACTTATTCAAGAGGGACATGACAGCATTTGTAGAGAGTCTCCTTGCTTACCTGACCACTACCACATGACCCCTGACGATTGTTCTGCTAACTTGTTACGCTCAGTGACTTCTCATGTGGTAGCTCCTGCATAGTAGAGAAGCCAGTGCTTTCTTTTATCTTGATGCTTCCTTCCAAGAGCTACCTCTTTAAGGTTAAAATTATTTGTCCCATAAAAATTGCCATCTTGTGTTGGATTTTTCAATGGTCTTTTGTAACAAAAGTCTATCAACAACCATTGAATGAAAGAAATGCTGTTCTTTTTGCTGTGATCCTTCCCTGTTCTATTCCAGGCAGCCATAATTTGCCCTTATCCTTGGCACACAGAATAATTCCATGTAGCAGGATTACGGCCAACATATGCCAATACATTCCTAATTAAAATGCTGGCAATGAAACATAAGAGTCAACTAGTACCATGCTGGATTACAAATCATATTTATTCTGTTCTTGGCATTACTGCTCTGTTTATGAGAGAAAGAGATCTGACACACGGCTCTGTTGCTCTGCTTTCTCAGGGTGTATCCACAGTGCTTATTCTACCATAAAGATGTTGACCGTCCCCTCATGTCAACACTACTAGGTGTGCTGGGAATGCACACAGTGTAACGTTTTCTCGGGAGGACCATGAAATCACAGATCACAGTGCCTTTTCTTTTCTGGGTTTTCTTGATGTTGTCTGGGGTAATGGAAGGAAGCCATGCATAGGCATTGGTTTTAGAGAAATAATCAACAGCTCAATGAGATGTTTCTAATGTGAACGGGGGCTAACCCAAACTCTGTCAGGGTACCAATCTCTGAGAGCACTGTATACACCACTCTGCTTTATTTGGCAGTATCGCGTAGCTATCCAAAGCAAGAATTCTGGATGGGTTCTATTAATACTGGGTAATTGGGTAATTTCCTTAAACTATTCCTGTCCTATTTATCTTTAACATAGATAAAGGTCGAATCTAACATGCTCCAGCCACTGTAGGATGCCATCAAGAAAGAAATACAAAAACAACATACGGTGCTGTGTTAGTCAGTTGTATTTCATGGTGACAAATTTCCGGAGATCAATAAATTTTAAAGGAGGGAACATATATTTGGAATCAGAGTTTCAGAGATTTCAATCCATAGTTACTTTGGATTTGCAGTGAGTCTCCCAAAAATTATAGAGGCGATAAATACAGCAAACTGTTCATGGTGAGTGGGAACCAGAGACTTTTCAAGAGCACATCCAATGATCTAATTTCTTCCCACTGCCATCCGCCTCCTAAAGGTTCCACGGCATCAACAATAACACCACAGACTGACAAACAAGCCTTTGTCTAGTGAGCCTCCATCAGTATATCAGCTCCAAACCACATAAGCATCAAGCAGGCTAGTAACTAAAATGATCAAAGGCAGTTCTGAGCAAGCTTGTCTGTGCCTAAGCCATTGAAGCCACATCCTGATTGTTATTTGACAGTGTTTATAAAATATCTTCTTTAATATGCACTTTGATTATCTACAGGCTAGCTTTAGCAAAATACACATCTCAGAGTCCATAACTTTGTGGTATCTACTTTATAGAAACTAGTGAACTGGTGCATATGAAGACTTAAATGATAGTCTGACATATGTAAGTACTCACGCAATGCTGCCTATTAATATTATTGTATCCATTTAGGTTGCTGGGAGAAGGATCACCATTCTCATAAAGTTTTAACTACAGTAGGTTCATAAGAAATATAAAAGGAGTCATTTTAAGATATGGTGTTAGGATGAAGGTCAAAGGTCTAAGAAGGATTTTCTATCAGTTTATGGTACATGTTAGTCTCCATCTGACGTCACTGTGATGTCTAATAGTGATAGGACAGTCCTGGCGTGTTCCCTAGGAGACGACAAAGCCCTGAGATGGGAGTAATTATATCTAACTAAAACCTTACCTTGAACAGATCTTCTCATTTTTGACTAATACCATCACATGATTATCTATCTGGAAAGTCGAGCGGCTTTTACTGGTTCCTCTACCGTAATCAAATTCGTAAAATGATGTGGAGAACTTTTCATCTTTACCTGTGTTTGTTTAGAAATCAGATTGGATAAAAGTGCTTCCCGTTTCATCTTGTAGATTTCCTTAACTACACGTCTATTGCCTTCTCTACAGAAGAACGGTTGGAACCGTCTCTGTGGATATACGTGAACTGGGACAACTTCTTTTCTGGTAAAAATGATTTTGGAGATCTTCCTATTAAAGAAAGATTCCATTTTCTTCCAACATGATTTTTTATTATTATTATTATTTTCTTTTCTCTCCGTCACCCCATCCACCTTCCTTTTGGAAGATTCTCCTCTTTTACTGGCAGAATCTTTCCCCAAACTTCTATCCCTCTCACTAGAAACAGTTCTCGAACTCTAGCAGCCAAGGTTAAATGCTCTCTATCCCCTTAGGAGAAAACGGCCTCGTTTACTAGTGTATCCTTATGCATACTTTGTGGCTGAAGGTTGCAGCATCAATGGAAGCAGGTTGCAGAGACCATGTGCAGCCAGCCTTCACTGTTGGAACTCATAAACTAGAGAAGGAATTGAGTTCCCACCTGTGTTCAGTCGCTTAGGGAAGGCTAGCAATTATGTTTCTCTAGCAGTGAGCTACTATGTGGCTAGTCATTCACTCTCATCACAGTGACTACTGTTTTGTGGCACAAAGACCTAAAAACAAGAGGAAAAGAAGTATTCCCATAGCTACACATCATTGGAACACGCCAAGGAGAAGAGTTTTGCATCTTGCTTTATGTAGTAAGCTACACCGGATTTTAGACATCATTATATTTGCCACAGTCACATTTATAATGTAACTCCTAACAGACAAAAGAATGCAGTGTTTACAGAGAGCTTGTAATTACTGTAATTATACCTGTATCCAACTCTGCTCTGAGGTGAAGTATCCCCCCAGGCAAATGAAGAAGAGGGTCACGAAGAAATTAAATCAGAAAGATTGGAAAGCTTGAGCAGCTCTGGCTGTGAAGGCATTTGAAACTTGATAGTCAGCTTCTTGTTAAACAGCAATGTCAAGCCGGTAAGTATCCAAAGGCTCCTTCTCTTCCTTCTGAGCGCTTTGCAGCATGGTATAATACTTAGCAAGATAGTACAAAACCAAAGCCAATCTCTCTAGCTGGGGGGAAGCCTGCATTTGCTACTCACATTCTTTTTAGAGTTTTCTTTCTGCTAAAATTATTGGAATACAAAAACAAGGAGTGGCTAAAGTGTTGGGAAACTACCTTCAATTGACAGTTAGCAAATATTTAACAGGTACTATGAAACAAGCTGGGGAAACAATTTAACGAGCCTCCAGAACACAATAGTCAAGAGGCCTGGGTCTGGAAAGCTTTCCAAGTTGACAGAAAGTCACAATCCATGACTGACCTTCACAGCACTGAGGTTAGGGAGAGAGTGGGGAGCCATTAGGAGCATGGGGTGGGTGAGTGGAAGAAATCACTTTTCCTTCACTTTATTCCCATCCCCCACAACCATTAAGAGACAGGTCAAAAGAGCAGAAGTTGCTAGAAAGTAGCAGTATACGGGGAACAGGGGACATGACCCCATGAAAGGACTGGATTCTGACCATGACACTCCAATCTAGGACTCTGTGAAAGTAGGCACAGAAACACTTTTCAGCACGCATTTGCCTTTCTTCCCAGCTATGTGTTTGCCTTGTGATGTTGAAGCATCCTCTTTCTGGCATTGAATGGCAGTAAAAAGAGAACCGCAGTGCAGAGATTTGAAACAAAGGAAAGAAGCTCCGTGATTTTTGAGCAGACAGAATATGGGGGAGTTTATACCAAATCAACAGTAGTAAAAGCAAGCACTTTAAAAAGATGCAATTAATAAATTAATTGTGTGTGTGTGGGTGGGGGGGTGTACATGTGTGAGCATGCACTACGCACATACACAGAGGCCAGAAGACCGTGTTGAATCGATCAGAATGGGACTTACAGGTGTTGGTAGGACTCTGACTTGTTATAAGGATGCTGGAAACCAAACTCTAGCCCTCATGATTATACAGCAAGCACTGTCAACCACTGAGTCGTTTTTCCAGTTCCAAAAGAAACCATAAAAAATAACTTTATAAGTGAGACGCTAATAAGTGCTAACATATTTCTACATGCCGAATGCAATTCATCATTTCTATTGCTGGGAAGGCCATTGAGGAATAAAACCTTAAACTTACTGAGTGATCTATCTGATACTTTGTACAGCCACATTTCTTTCTTGCTTTAGAATCTACAGCTGATGAATTTTTTTAATTTTTTGGAAGTCAACTTCTAATTCTAAAGGGATTATCTATGGATGCCTTATTTTTAAGTAATTTTATTAAAATGTTTGCTTATTAGCTTTCTTGTTTAATGGGGAAGCTTCAGCACTGAGAGATAAATTGATGACTATGCCCGATTTGGCTCCTACTATTTATGACCGACACCACTGACAGTTCGCACCAACAAATTCTTGACTGCAACTTAGTTCGGGTTTCTATTGCTGTGAAGAGGCACCATGACCATGACAACTCTTATAAAAAAAAACCACTCAATTGGGGTGGCTTACTTACAGTTTCAGAGGTTCAGTTCATTACCATCATGATGGGGAGCATGGCAGCAAGCAGGCAGACATGGTGCTGGGGCTCAGAGTGCTACATCTTGACTCAGGGGCAACAGGAAGTCAGCTGACACACTGAGTGAAGCTTGAGAAATGACCTCAGATCCCACCCCCACAGTGACAGACTCCCCCAACGAGGCCACACCTCCTAATAGTGTCGCTCCCTTTGCGGCCATTTTCTTTCAAACCACCACAACTACAATAATACTTATTTTTCTGGGACATAGAGCTTGCTCTTTAGTTTATTTAATTTTTTTTGGAATCATCTATCATATATTCTCGTCTGTCTGTCTGTCTGTCTGTCTGTCTGTCTGTCTGTCTATCCATCCACCATCATCATCCATCTAGTGTTGTATGTGTATTTGGGAATGCATGCCTGTGCATCTTCTACAGTGTACATATGATGGCCAGTTCACAAACTGTAGTCATTGGTTCTCCCTTTACCATCTGGGTTCTCAGAACTACGTTAGATCTCATCAATCCTGACATCAAATGTCCATGACTGCTGAGCCATCTTGCAGGCCCTGAAGCTTGCTTCTTGATTTACTGAAATAGCAGCCCAGGCAGCCTTATCATGGACTCCATGAATGTGCTTGTCACACATTCTAGTGCTGCCCAGGAAGAGGAAGTAAGACTTAGAAAAGGAGGTGAGGCAGCAACACAGTTCTGGCAAGCAGTGGAGGTGGGGCCGGGGTCAGTGGTACCAAGTTAGTCCATTTTCTTAAGGTCTAAAGAGAAAGATTCAACCATTTCATCAATGAGAGCCTTCTGTTTATAGAGAAATTAGCCAGCATTATAAAGGGACAGTTCCAGGTGGGCAGGTATTTAGACAGAAGTGGGTTGAGAGAGAACAGAGGGATAGGAGAGAGGACAAAGCAGCAAGCAGACCATGCACCTTTTGGGCAATGAAACAGTATGTGAAGAAAGCAGAGAGAAGCCTCAATTTCTGCATCTGAAAGATACTATTCTGTTGCTTACATCTTTTGATTTCTAGTTCAACAGTAATTTGATGCTCTGTGGAACATTTATTGACTTCTGCAAAACAGAAAGACCTCATTATTTTCAATCGATGAAAATATATGGAGAAGGAAGTTAAGATTTAAAATAATGACAAAGGAGTAAGAAACTTAGGTTTAACTGGGTAGAAGAGGCACAACACTGGCTTTTGTTTTCTTGTGGATTCTGCCCTGGTTTATGCCTGCTCTAATTCAAATGACAGGATGAATGGGAGGCATTTGAACTGTGGGGATGGTGATGGGTAAGTCTTATCAGACTTTAGGTTTAATTTGGCTGGTTGTGAAAAGTTATGTGTGTGTGTGTGTGTGTGTGTGTTTGTACATGTACATACACACACATAAATGCAAATGTCTTAATGTTGGCTTTTTCTTTGAATTCTGTAGCTATAACCTGGGTAGACTATACCATAAAATGTCTTTGGCATGAGACTGAATACATAATATTGTATTGGAACATGACAAAATCAAAACAAAATATAGTTTTAAAAGACCCAAAATATGACTAATGCAGCCAAGAAAATTGGTTAACAAATAATTTATAGTGGAAAATGACTATGATCCAATCTTTCCAATTCATTTTGCAAGACACCAAAACATTTTCATGATGATTTTTTTCTGGTTCTGAGATTGAACCCAGGGCCTTAAATGTGTAGGGTAGAGAGATGCTTTATCACTGAACTATATGTACCTGGCTCTTTGGGGTGGTTTTTCTGGACTAAATCATGTGCATATCAGTGTATACACAGTATAGATAGTAAAGGAAAATAAAAGTCAGGGGTTTTCAACTTTATGCATAAAAATATTGGCTCACACATCTTAGATACAAAATATTGCAGAGACAAGCGAAGCCTCTTTCTTTTTGTCTCTGTTGTTACTGTCATCTTTCATGTAGCATTTGACATTCTTGTGTGCTATTCTGTGTTCTTATTATTTCAGTAGGCCTAAGATGTCTTAAGCAGTAACTTTAAGAAAACATTTATTCATTATTATTAATTAATAATGTTAATAATATTAACACTATTAATGCTAGTTTTATATACTGATGTAGCCCAGGCTGGTCTCAGTCTCCTTTTGTAGCCAAGATGACTTTGAATTTATAAGCCTCCTTCCTGCTTCCACTGCCCGAGTGTCTGGATTATAGTTGTTATTTTGTTGTTGTTGTTCTTGTTGTTGTGGTTTTTCTTCCACTTCTGAGGAACAACCCTGGGTTTTGTGACTGTTAATGAAGTACTCTGCTAACTGAGCCACTATGTGCTTCTGTCATGGTTTGAATACAAATGGCTCCCATAGTCACATAAGGAGTGGTACTCAGGAGGTAGTGTACTATCAGGCCTGCTGGAGTATGTGTGTCCCTAGGGGGTGAATCTTGAGGTTTCAGAAGCTCTATGCCTGCAGATTCAGAGGTAGAACTACCAACTACCTGTCCAGCATCACATCTGCCTGCAGGCCGCCATGCTTCCTACCATGAGATAATGGACTGAACCCCTGAACTGTAAGCCAGTCTCAATTAAATGTTTATAAAAGCTGCTGTGGTCATGAAGTCTCTTCACAGCAATAAAACCCTATCTAAGACAACTTCTTTTTAACTTGTTTAATCTTAATTGTTTTTTATTTTTAAGTTTCGGATCTGACAAGTTCACCTGTAGTTGATTCATTATGGATATATCACAATTTAATTTATTCATTCATTTGCTTTTTAGCTTTTTCAGTTGTATTAAAACAATGATGTTGAGAATACATGGACAAAATTTTTTCCAGATATATGCTTAAGAGTGGAATTTATAGTTATTCAAAATATATTGGTTGATCACCTGTTATATGCCAGATACTGTTTTAGACCTCAGAGACTCAAAGATTCTCTTTTATTTTATTGAAGGAAATGTATGGTAAAATTAAACTAGAAACCATAGTATAGCATAAGAGTTTATGGAGGAAAATGCCAGAGAGTGGACTTTTATGGTGTGGGCAGGACACTCCCCCTTTTAACATAGGATAGATATAGGTCATACCCTAAAGACAACGTCAAGAAAAATATGAAGAAAGAGCATTCCTAGCAGCAGGAGCAGAAGGCACAAGGACCCGTGATGAGGGAGGTAAGATCCCATGGTGGCCGAAGTAGGGGATAAATCAGAGAGGAGATGCTCTATTGTACCTGCCAGGGCAGTGTATTCAATCCCTGTGAGATATGAAGTCACTGTAGGCAATGTTGTGATGACAACTCCACTAAAAAGAACTGTGGTGGTTATCATGTGACGGCGATGAACAAATGTAGACCCAAGTAAGTCCATTACAGGGCCATGCAAGTATCCCAGGAAAGATGGCGGCTTGGGCTAGAGAACTGGAAGCAATGGAGAGAAGAATCAGACTTTGGTGATTGCAAGGGGAGACAGAACTGGGTTGCTGGGTGGACCAGAGATGGAGTGTGAGAACAGGAGGGGTCAAGGGTGACTGCAATAATTTCCCTTGACTTCTAGAAAGGAAGTTTTGATATTTTATACTTGATATAATTAAACATCTACAGAGATGTCATATAGAGGTTTTATATATGTACATCCTAAACTCACTGGTTATTTTAAAACTGTGCTCCAAATTATTTATAACTATGTTTTATGTTGTAGTAACAGCAAATATAATTGTCAATTATTTTTATTTTATTAATCTGATGATATAGTGCTATCTCAATCTGTATCTTCACATTTACAACCTGCTGGCTAATGGTGTTATTGTCATATTTTCCCAAACCATCACAGTCCACAGATGGGCTTGTACCCCATCCAGATACCCTTCCTAAGATAAAGATCTATGCTATGTTTTATTGTGATTGTCCTCGAGGGAATGAAAATAGCCACAGACATTGCTGTGTGGATTTCATACGGGTAACCTTGTTGCTTTGGCTTTTGATAAGGATCAAGGTCTTGTTTATGTTAATTACTTGGAGGCACCGGAGGTGCTGAGTTTTAATTATAAAAAGAAAGAATTTAATTAATCATAATTACATATATTAAACACAACTTTACAAGGCTAATAGGTATGACCTAATAGGCATCAATTATGAGGAACTGCATCTGGAATATTGAAGCACACACCGGATCTCTTTTTCCTGTAATAGTTAAGTGTTTTTGTGGTAGTTTGAGTGTAATTAATCCTCCCCCCCACAAACTTATAAGGATTGCCACTATTAGGAGGTGTGGCCTTGTTTGAGTAGTTGTGGCCTTGCTGGAGCAAGTCTGTTACTGTGGGGTGGGCTCTGAGGTCTCCTATGCTTAAAGTGCACCCAGTGTGCACACAGATTCCTTCTGCTGACCACAGATCAAGATGTGGAACTCTCAGCTCCTTCTCTAGCACCGTGTCTGCCTGCATGTCGCCGTGTCCCACCATGATGATAATGGACTGGACCTCTGAAATTGTAAGCCACCCCAATTAAATGTTTTCCTTTGTAAGAGTTGTGGCCATGGTGTCTCTTCACCATAGGAACCCTAAAAGACAGCATTTGAAAGTAGTTTTTCCTTTCATATAAGGTTACCTTACAATTATCTGAAGATGAAAGTGTATAGACCACTGTTCATGAGTAGAAGGCATAGCTATTAAGTTTTTTTATAGCTATTAAGTCAAGAATATGTACATTCAAGTTTATGCTGACTAATTGTTGTTAATGTACTGAACAAAAGGAGGCTCAATCATGAAGAACTGGGGCTTTTCTTTATGTAGAAAATATTCTAGAAATATCACACTTCGATTTCTTTGAAAATATTTGGAATATTATTTCCTCCATGCCTTGATTTGTAAGCATGGTAGTTGCCCTCACTTCTGGCTCTGAGGCTGTCAGTGAGCCAGAAACAGGCATTCAGTGGTGAGGCCTTCCTGTGGACCCAGACCACAGGATAGGGAATAAGAGCACCTGGCTTGCATTCCAGACTCTGAGATTAATTAACCATTTTTTATTACTTGATGCATTATTGTATAGTTTTGTTTCTTACGCCTCTTAAATTTAAGCAGTCTAGAAAATACAATTGCCCTTTAACATATTTTTAACAGCAGAAAGTGGGTCAGGCATGGTGACACATGTCTTTAATCCCAGCACTACAGAAGCAGAAGGAGAAGGATCTCTGTATGAGGCCAGTCTTGTCCTACGTAGTCCTACATAGTGAGTTTCATGCCAACCAAGGCTACATAGGGTGACCCTGTCTCAGAAGAAGAAGAAAGAGGATGAGGAGAAAGAGGAGGATGCTCTTTTAGAATACTAAAAGCCATCTTGTTTGTCTTGAGACCACATTTTGCTATGTAGCTCAGGCTGACCTAAGACTCTAAGACTCCAGAGAGCTCTGTCTCTCTCTTCCCAGTGTTTATATAATAAGCACAGACCACAACCTTCCATGAATTACTTATCCACTCAAAAGCTGAGAGGAGAGAACCATGGAAATGGTTGGTGTTGGGTGCCATTGTCCCTACGTTCCTCTGAAGGCTGAAAAAGGAGGAACATTAGGACAGGATGTAAATGGAGAAACTGATGATGTAACAGTTCAACTTGTATGAGACCAGAGAAACAGCTCAGAGGTTAAGAGTGCTTGCTGCTCAATAAGGAGAACTAGAATTCAGAACCCATCAGATGCTCACAGAAGTCTTCAATGCCCTCTTTTGACCTCTATGGACAACACACACACACACACACAAACACACACACACACACACGTGCACATACACGCACACAGACCAATACACTGAGCCATAATCACCTACACATAAACAAATGAAATCTTTAAAAATTTTAAATTAAAATTGCTAACACATGACTTACATAGCATTTGAATACCATTTAGACATTTTTTCTCTTTCCTTTGCTTGTGGAGATTTTTCTGGCTGTGGAAGAATAAAGGAGAGAAAGGGCACCACTTTCATGTCTTATCTGTGACATGTGCGGTGGTGGAGGGTGTTAGTGTTTAAAGTAGGAACGAGTAGCCTGGCTTCTCACTGTTGTTCCCCTAACCCCTCTTAGCTGGGGCTCCTTCACCTAATTTATTAGGATGATAATTCTCAGGGTGTTCCTTCTGTTTTGTATTCTAATACAGAGTTTCACCATATAGTTCTGACTGGCCTGAAATTCACTATTTACGTCAGTCTGGCTTTGAACTCAAAGAGTTCTCTGCTTCCCAGTGCTGAAATTACAGGCATTGCTGCCACATTGAGCTCAGGGTTTTGAAGCAGTCTCTATTCAGGCCCTATTTTAGGGTTGTTAATGAGGCTCTCTAGCAGGTCTGTAGACTAGCTATGTCATTGGATCAAACTGTTTCCTTATCTTGACTACAGTAAAATACAGCACCAAATTTCTGCCTCATTTCTTCAGAACTGAATAGATATTTCTTGTACTCCTATGTCCTTCTGAAGCTGTGGTCTTGATGTTCATTTGCTTATACGATTGAAAAGTCCTGTTTCTTACT
The DNA here is from genome assembly GCF_000317375.1 of Microtus ochrogaster. Classification (NCBI taxonomy): domain Eukaryota; kingdom Metazoa; phylum Chordata; class Mammalia; order Rodentia; family Cricetidae; genus Microtus; species Microtus ochrogaster. Next base: position 616,078 of record NW_004949159.1, read on the forward strand.
GAGCTCTAGCCCCAACCTCTGCATTCTGGCACCTGCTGCCATACCTGCCAACGGTGCATACTTTCCTCTGGTCTGCCACCCAGCCACACCCTGTCCCTTCCCAGGATAGCTGCCAACTTCTCAATACAATGGGCCCGCGCATTCATCAATCAGTCTCTTTTGGACTTTTGCCCATTGATTGCTTCAGACTGCTTGACACTCCCTTCCATTTCCCAAGACAATCAGCTACTTCTGGATCCTGGAGAAGACGCTCTGTCAACCCATTAGGTCTCACTAATATGTAGGTCAGTGTCCCCAGACTGATGCAGGCTGAGGCGAGCCCCAGTGCCCCCGTGCGAGCACTTTTTACTAAAGGTTTTCTTCCTTACACATAGTGGCCTTCACAGAAGATTTTCCACCAAGACCATTGCATGTCTTTAGTGGTCAATAAAGTTTAATGATCTTGGAGTTTGGTGTACTTCCAAATGCACGATCAAGATGACCAAGGTCCATAGAACAGAAATTAAAACAAAACACCCTACCTCATAAATAAAACAAAAATGAGCCCTCAAAGATACAAAATGTTCAGTTAACTAAACAATGGACCATGAAGCATTTTACCCAAGATTTAATGACTGCAGGAGACGATTTGCTATGTCTAATGAGCATTGGTCGTTGGTTTTGGTACTCTGGGGATGACATGAGACAATCGTTAATAATACTGTCCTACTAACTAAATTAATGTCTAAACCCAGAAAGTCCCACCCCCCCATCCCAAGAATCCCAGGCGTGATTTTGTTGTACTGTTAGAGTTACCAAATGACCAAGTGAACTTTAACACGAAATCACGACCTTCTTATTTGATTGACTTCTTTGGTGCTAAGTGGAGTGCTTTGGTCAGTTTTGAAAAGCGATGTATTTGCCCTATAATGCTGTTGGAAGATGCTCTTTTGGGCATACATGTAAATTGGACCATATAGTTTCAAAACCAGTAGCACTGTTTTGAATTGCATATGAATATACTTCTCACCGATTATTTGTTTCTAAAATCAATAGTTTTTTTTTTTTTAAAGCTTGACTAGAATCTGAAAGAAACAAATTGCTTTGGAAAATACATAAATGCAGATTACAGAACAGCCCAGTAAATGCATTAAGAAGGTTTCTACTGCCCCCTGCTGTCAGATTCTTAAATATATCAAAAATTCCAGTAAAAATCGACACCAAGGAGCAGGGAAATAGCATTCATGTTGAGTTCGAGCAATGGTGGTAAGGGAAGGACCACAGCTGGCGATCTGTGTATGAGCACACACAGGAAGACCCAAAGGACGAAGTCTGTCTTGACTTGCCGACACCCTTGTCTACCTCATTATTTTCTAAATTAAATTATTTGAATTTGCTTTTACACATTCACAGGGTTTGAGCACTGGCTGTTCGTCCAGAAGACCCAGGTTCGAATCCCAGCGCCCACATGGCAGCTCACAACTGTCTGTAACTCCAGTTCCAGGGGATCTGATACCTTCATACCAATGCACATAAAATAAAGTTAAACAAATTATAAAAAAACATTCAAATAAATCAATGAATACTTATTTTTATAGTTCAATCCTGACTTGCAATTAAAAAATGAGATATAATAAAGAGACCTAATAACATGAGGTGGAAGGCCATAGTAATTCATTATTGTTTTACATATGGTTTAATTCAATCATCATAAAATAGAATGCGATTCCTTATTACACTTTTCATCTCAAGGATGAAGACACTAAGTACCAAATGTCCTCATTTAAAGGACAGAATAAGTCCAAGGAAGACTTCTGATTGCAAGCCCTGCAATATTGTCGAAGGTTCCTCTCCTAAACTTTCCATGCACAGAAGGTATACATCTTATAATTTAGAAGGAAGAGTTTATAGAAATCATAATAGTCATGGTTTGAGGCTTTTTTGACCCTAGGTCTGCACTGTCATCTTTGTCTGGGCCCTGCTCTGGTGTCCAGGGCTAAGCTCAGCTGTGTTCTGGATTTGGCTTGTTTATTGTTCTTCCTTACAGAAATTCTCCCTACTCTGGTTGCATCGCTTTGGAGATGGAGCTGTTGTGCTTGTCCTTAGTTAATTCGGCAATTTGGTCGATGCCTTGGACTGATGTCTACGTGGGGTTCATCTCTGCTTGATGTCCATAAACTTTCCACTCTGCACCTCTGAGGAACTTATAACTTTGGAATAATTTTTACCTTCTTCAGTGACTCATGACCAAAAAACACTTTTATTCATACTTTTGATAAATCATTTTCACATTTTACATCCTCTAGGTTCTGTAAAATCTGGACTCCTCTATAACAGCCTGCTAATACTTTTCATTGCCTCGTCCAAGCCCATTTGCCTTTTCTTTGAGTACACAGATTGGCCTCTGGCAACGGCAAAACGTGACCTACTTGGGACACCTGGTACCTGGTAGTGCTGGTTGCTTGGTAAGCTTTTTTTTTGTCTGGCAGGTTTTTGGGAAATTCTACTACAGAAACCAGAAGGCTAGCCATCTAAGAACCCGCTCTTCTTCTCCCTGAAGTAGCACCGGAAGTCATCAAAAATCACTAGACCTTCATAATAAAAGAGTTCTTACCTGACTCGGGGTGTTGGGTTTCCAGTGACCCTACACTCCAAATAAACTCTGCTTCCTTCAGCGACTTCTTGGCTCCTCAGCTTCTGGATGAAGCGAGGGGCAGAAGGCAAGTGACGGGCTTTCTGGGGCTGTGGGTGAGGGATGTGGGTGTGTGCCAAGTCCTCTTCCGGGGCTTGTTGGGCCTGGTAGCAAAGGCTGCCCTGGGCTAGCTTGACCTCTGCTTCCATCTCCTGTTGGTCTAGCTGGTCTCCAGTGGGGCTCTGACTGACCGAGGGACTCGTCAGAGTTGAAGGCTGATTTTTAGGAGACAGATACCCACTGTCTGGTGATGAGGACTCACCATTTGGGCTTCTGTTTCTTGGCTTCGCTGCCTCTCTAAATATAGAAGTCAGCTCCTCAATGAAACTCGCCGCCTTGTCGCAAAGTTGGTTCTGGGAGCCGTCTTTGCTTTGTGGGGCAGCTTTGGGCTTTGCACTTGGATTGGGAATTTTTGCACCTCGTTTTTCAGCCTTGCGGAGGCTCCGGATGTAGCTGGGGCTGGCCAGCAGGGGTGATACCCCAGGTTTTCTCCTTGAAGCTGGGGAAGTGATCTTTTCAGCATGCTCCCCTGCCAGAGGCTGGACAGGTGCTGTCCTGTTATGCTGAGGTCCTTCTGAGGGAGTCTGCTCTCTGGATTTGGTCTCCTCGTGGGAAGGAGTTTTGCAGAGGCTTTTAGGAGATTTGCTGAAAATCTGCGAGATCTCCTTTTCGGAGTCAAAGTCTTCAGTTTCAGAGTTGTCTATAGCTCTGCGGGCCAGGTCGAGACTTTTGTTTATTTCTTCCTGGCTGAGAAACGCAGAGAGCCCTGGGAAGAAGTCAGCACTTTTGCCCTCTTCCTGCATGTCTGATAAGGAATCATAGAAGGAGTCGTGGGAGGAAGTCTCTGACATTTTTGAGCAGCCTTCACACACACGTAGCTTGTAGAAGGAGAGCTGGAGGGAGGCACAGGAAACCTGCGTTCTTGTTCTCTGAAAAACAACATAGAATCTTCATCAGTGCTAATAATCCTGATTTGTTTTATATCCCTAGTAACACTCTATCGAAAGAAACATGAGGGTGAACCAATAAAACAATCTTCTTTATTTTGTAAAGGGAAAGAAAGCTCAAATATTCATGTGTTCACAATTAATTATTTATTTTAGTTTTTTTCCCCTCTGAGACAGATTTCTCTGTAGCTTTGGAGTCTTATTGACCAGGTTGGCCTCAAACTCACAGAGATCCACCCGCCTCTGCCTCCCCAGTGCTGGGATTAAAGGCACGTGCCACCACCGCCCAGTATTTATTTTAGGTTTTTAAGATAGTATCTTGCTATGCAGCTAGCTTGGCCTTGAACACATAATCTTGTCTAGGCTGCCAGGTCTGAGGTCTACAGGCAAGGGTTACAATGCCTGGCATGGTTTGTAATTTCAGGTTAACATACACCCTGTAAGGAGCACAAAGCATCACAGTAACTACTAGCTAATGATTCCAGGAAGATGAGGTCTTCAACAGGCACACAGCTTACACTTGTACACATGTAGGGGGCTGTTTTCTGGGCCCCTCCCTCATCACATACCTCCTCAGGGGTCTCATTTCAACAATGCTTTCAGATAAGTACTTGATAATATTAGTAACTCTGACTGTCATAATTTGATTTCTATTGCTTAATAAACCCTATGAGCAGAAGCAACGTGGGGAGGAAAAGGTTTATTTGGCTAACGGGTCAAAACCATCATGGTGGGAAACCAGGGCAGAGCCTTAAGCAGGAACCTGGAGACAGGAACTGGAGCAGAGACCATGAAGGCACGCTGCTTGCTGACTTCTTTCCCATGGCTTGCTCTGCTCACTTTCTTACATGGCGCAGGACCACCTGCCAGTAGTAGCTCCACCCACAGTGGGCTAAGCCTTTCACATTGATCATAAAACAAGAAAACGACCATAGGCCAACCTGATGGAGTTATTTCCTCAATTGAGGTTGCTTTGATTATGTCAAGATGACAAAGTTAATCAGCACACTGACTTTACTCATATGGCCCCATCCACAAAGGACAATTGAGTAATTTCAATTTTTATCCATTTAATAACTATAAATAGAAATACCAAATGGTTTTATATTTATAATGTATTTATTTATGTCTTAATAAGTTGTCTCATCCTTTCTTTGTGTGCTGTCATCTTCATTCATATTGTTCATTCAACACTATTCTAACAGATGCTCACTAACATCCAGGCAAAATAATCAAATATAAAACAAATATACATGTAAGATTTTGTTTAACAAATTAATGATGAGACCATGAAGAGTTTACCACCATTTCAAAGAAGGTGCTGAAGACTAGATATATGCAAGTGATTATGAATATTTAGATTTGTTGGTGGACTTCCAACTGGATAATGTCTACAGATCAATAAAATACAATGTTTGGAGTCATACAGAAAGCAATTCAGTACTATTTTCACCATAAAAAATGTATATCTGTGAACAAGTGTAATAATCTTCATTGCCAACAGATTTCTACAATGTTAAGATTTATAAGATTGCCTAAAGATAATGCAATGCATAGATATACAAAGCATAAATATCCCAGTAGAATCAAATATCTAGCAGCAGAGACCACCCAGTATTTTATTGAAAGTATTTATTAAATACCCATTTAAGAACCAGTTATCATTTGTCCTGAGAAAGCAGGTTGGTTTGTTCAGCCCAAAGCTCCTAAATACGATCATTGAGTATTATTGATAACATTTGAGCACACTCAGCTCTTAATGTGAGGAGGAGCAATATCAAAAGAACTGTGAACTTAGAAAATTCAAGAAGATTGGAAGGGAGAGGAATATTGTGCTAAATATATGCTTGGGTACTGTGTTGTTTAGGTTTATTTCATCTTCGATACATGTAATTAGAATTATGGGCGAGGAGAGAGCCTCATTTGAGAAAATGCCTCCCTAGGATCTAGCTGTAGGCAAGCCTGTAGAGCATTTTCTAGATTAGTAATTGATGTGGGAGGGCTGAGCCTATCGGTAGCTGTGGGTTCTATAAGAAAGCAGGCTGAGCAAGCCACGAGGGGCAAGGCAAGCCAGTAAGCAATACTCCTCTTTAGCCTCTGCATCAGCTCCTGTACTGACTTTCCACAGTGATGGGCTATCACCTGAAAATGTAAGAGGAATAAATGCTTTCCTTCCCAAGTTGCACTTGGTCATGGTGCTTCATCATAGCCATAGAACAGGATCTAAGACGTGTACAATGGCCAAACTGATTGTATTTTCACTTGTTTGAAATTTTCTTTTTCCTTGAAAGAGAAGCCAATATGGTTATAGTCTGTAAAAAAAATAAGGTTTTATTTAAGTTATTGAGCTCAGGACTAGAAGAGATTGTCTGCCACATTTAGAACAAGGTAAGATAAAAATCCACATAGATCAGTAAAAATAAAATTTTGATTTTTGAAGTGACACACTTGAGATTTGAACTGGGTGTTTTCATAGATATGACTATCTGTGTTTAATTTAAAATGTGTTTAGTGAACATCAACACCTGCCAAGGAACACACACATGCACATATGTATCTTTGCAAAGGACAAGCTTTTGCTTTCATAAATTCAGCAGATATGATTCAGTAATAAAAACAAATATTTAATGTACCAAGTACATGATAAAATAAAAATAAACTATTATAATACCATCTAGAAGAAAAAGAATGTTTCATGGGAGAAATGAAGCTGAAAGAATGATACATGGTGACTGAGCACAGAGATGATACACACAGGATTGCAGGCTTTTACAATAGCATGGGTTAATTCATTAAATTATTTTATGATGTGTGCAGAGAAATATCTTTTAAGAAATAAGTTCTGTTTTGATTTGAGCCTTTTGTACTTGAGGAGTCTCTGGTCTTCCTTAAAGGCAATATCAGATACTGGTCTAGAGCTCAGGGAAGGAGCAGAGATGGGCTGGGAATCCTTCAGTCATAGGATGAAAAATGCTGTCAAGACAAAAAGGAGGAAAGAAGAAGAACTCCCCAGAGCTCTTGCAGAAAACAGAAGAACCGGGAACGCTGGAAACTGGAAAAGAAGGTGTCTCTTGGAAGAGACAGTGACCTTTTGGCTATAGCAACTGGGAACACTAGTAGTTCTAGAAACAGTTTGGGTGTCTGCAACAGTGACTGAAGCCAAGACTCCTAGAAAAATATAGAAAGTACAGATTGTACTTGCCTTCAGTGGCTTGGAGATTCATAGAGAAGAGAAAAGACATCAAGAAGGTAGTCCCAGAACCTAAAGGTAGACTCCAGTGAGGAGGGAGAAGTGTTTGTATCTCTTTTTTTGTTGTTGTTTTTAGCATATAGCATTAAATGTGTTTAAATGTTAATGGAATTATTGAGCTCGCAGGGGGACATGAAGCATGTGTGTTAAGAAGTGAAGATGCCATTGTGTGTAAAGATTTGAGAAGATTATAATACAAAGGGGACACTCAGCTTCAAAGGAGAAGACTGGAGAGGAGAGGGGAGGAGAGAGAGAGAGAGAGAGAGAGAGAGAGAGAGAGAGAGAGAGAGAGAGAAAGAGAGAGAGAGAGAACTAGAGAGAGCGAACGAGAGAATGAATATCTGTATAAATCTGTAACTTTAAAAAAATGGCCCTTAGCTTGAAATTGCTATGCAGTTGGGAATTTACATGGACAGGAGATTCTTGAAATATTGGTCAGGAAAGGAAGGAGGTCCTGGAAGGATGATTTACTGGCAGGGGTGGGGTCTTAACTGAAGTTGGATGTGACGTATTTATGGTGTCATTAATTGGAGTGACCAGGATATTCTCTCTAACAGAGCTCGGCAGTTCAGGGACAGGTCTAGGGACATAAGACCCAGGTCTTAACATTCAAGTGACATGGAAGGAGAGTGGGCACAGCCACTGAGAAATCGGTATTGCATTGGGATTCCTGGGCGGAAGTTTGATTTTAAGATTAAGTGTCTAAAGACCCAGTGGGATAAAGTAAGTGTGCAGTGAGAATAATGAAGAGAGGAGCTCAGGATGAGGTACGGGCCAGGGTGGTGCTGTTCCTTATCTTAGTGGTGTAGGAGGTCCTTCTATATTTGTGTTACTTTCATCGGTTGAATAAAGAAAACTGCCTTGGCCTTTGGTAGGGCAGAAACTTAGGTAGGTGGGGAAGACAGAACTGGAGTGAGAGTTAGCCAAGAAGAGGCTAGATATAATGGGCCAGGCAGTGTTTAAATTAATACAGTTTCCGTGTTGTTATTTCAAGGGCTAAGCTAGCCAGGTGGTGAGATGTGACCTGCTCCCCCTCCATACTACAAAGTGGCATTCCAACGTGGTCGACTAACTTTACGTAAAACCTGAGAGGGCTCTAATATGTATATATTCCATACTTTCTTCATCCATTCTTCCACTGAAGGGCATCTAGGTTGTTTCCAGGTTCTGACTATTACAAACAATGCTGCTGGCCTGGGTCTGAAAAAGCCTGGGATAAAACCGGACTCGCTGAACATAGCGGACAATGAGGACTACTGAGAACTCAAGAACAATGGCAATGGGTTTTTGATCCTACTGCACGTACTGGCTTTGTGGGAGCCTAGGCAGTTTGGATGCTCGCCTTACTAGACCTGGATGGAGGTGGGGGTTCCTTGGACTTCCCACAGGGCAGGGAACCCTGATTGCTCTTTGGGCTGACGAGGGAGGGGGTCTTGATTGGGGGAGGGAGAGGGAAATCGGAGGCGATGGAGGGGAAGAGACAGAAATTTTTAATAAATAAATAAATAAAATGTAAAATAAATTCTCTTAAAAAAAACCTGAGAGGGCTTGAAAAGGAATTCTAGGCACACAGAAAAAACTGAGTTTAATACAGCTTTTTACTGTTTGCTGGGGCATGCAGCAGAGACATTTCCTGACTCAGCAATAGCAGCGGGGGGAGGGGGGGGGCGAAGCTGCGTCATTTTAAAACGTGGCTTCCTGGGCCCTGCAGCCAGTGTAAACTCCAGCTATGGAGCATTTGTGGGCCTGGGTGTTTGTGTGCCCACTCGGGGTTGGGAGGAAAGTGGCTGAGACCATGCCTGTGACTCACCGCTCCCTGCCTGGGCAGGCAGCAGGATCAGGTCTACTAGCCCCCATGCATGAGCAGGAGAGCATGGTGGATTTCTGCCACCATACAGAGAGATGTTTCCAGGCGGCACAGTGCTCTGCCTGGCAGATTTGGCTGTAACTCAGATAAAAAGCTCATTCTCAGAGTTCAAGTGCTGACTGTGGCTCCTACCTGGAGGTGAAAAAAAAAGCCGCACAGTTTTGAAATGCCGGCTTTCCAAGCTATGTTCCTAGTGCGACGTCTATCTCTTGCGGGAGACAGAGAATTTGGATGGGGTTTTGTGAGTGAAATGCTACAGCTTGCTTGATGGCAATGTGTACTGCTGTGTGCTTGGAACTGTGTGTGGCTCAGGGGCACCAAATGGCTCTGAGGCAGGAGCAGCTCTGGCTCTGCTCTGCCATGCTGAACTGTACTGAACTCAGGCAGGACTATAGTAATTATCATAATAACAGTGCAGTTAAGGTTTAGATTGGGCAGGAAACAGGTGGTACCATATTACCCCTACATGGTACAACATAAGGTTTTAAGAAGCGCTTAGTATTTTAAGGAGTGCTCCTGGACAGTAAAGAATTACAGATTCACAATAGGACAGATTCAGACATAAAAGACCTCTAAATGGGTCACGGTGTTAAATAAACGTTTGTAGGCTTGAAAGAAAATAAAAGAAGTATAGAAAGTCATAGAATAAAGTTAGTGGTTTAAAAAAACGGGTAAAGTCTTTAAAGAGACAGAGTAAAGTAATAGAGCAAAAAAATTGAGCCACATAAAAATGGATAATTCACAGAGATTCTGGATTATGTGTATTATTGTATTTTCTTTCAATTTTTTGACTGTGAAGGAGATAAGTACAGAGAGACATTTCATTGTGTGGTCTGCCAAGCTAAACCAGCATATATGTTCTAATGGTATCATAACTTCAGAATTTGGGTCTAAGGATATGATGCTTTGGAAAAGAGGTTCTTTTGTTTTCACAGAAGATGAGACCGTGTGGATTGATTCTAGACCTATATGGTATGATAGACCACATCCTCCTGAAAGGTTGCCATAAACACCCTCAGAAAATTACTTCACCCAACTGGTGACTGAGATGAAACTAGCATATAGGATATACCATGAAAGACCTGATTAACAGCGCCCCCATTCAGCACAAAGCAGTTTGGAGAGAAATAACTGTACCCATATTCCCAAATATTGCTTATAAATGTTCTTTTACATTTAAAGGGGGATATATAGATATGAATAATTTACACTGGTATAAATTTTGCTTTGTTGATATAAATTTAAGACCAATTTTGTTATATGTATATGTATTTCTGATCTTGATTAAGCTATTGTGATTGTGTAGTTCATTTAAAAATGTAATGTATAATTAGGAAATATAGGTTGTTAATGGATAATCATCAATAATAATCAAGCTTGTAGACATATTAGTTAGATTTTCTAGATATTTGGAGATATATTTCAGTTAGATAGGCATTCTTCATATCTTTCAAAGACTACAGAATATGGCATTTAATGTTTAAATAACTTAGGGTTTTTCATGACAATGAGACACTTCTGTTCCTGGCAGCATCAATCTACTTCCTGAAGAAGATGGGCATCGAAGAGTCTCCTTATAGAGTTTGCTAGCCATTTGGGCAAGAAAATGCTCTTGCCTTGACTGTTGCATAAACTAGACAGGAAGAACCCACAGAGAGAGAGGGGACTGCTGAACTTGCCTAAAGGTGAGATGATCCTTCAGGGTTCCTGCTTCATGAAAGAGTCTGCGAGACATTCTGTAGGATACAGAAGAAAGTGACTGAACTGTCTTTGAATTATCCTGTTTCATGAAAATGTCTGCTGGATACTATGGGCCTGTAGGCTGAAGATGGATGCCCCAACAGTACAAAAAAACTTTGAGTGACTGTCCAGGCAGTGAGATGTCTCTGTCATTTCTAGAGTTTTGGAAGATGCTTACTTCTTGTTTACTTAGGTAATATTATGTCCTTCTGGAGTCTTTGATAGAGTTGAAGAAAGGTTAGTTATAATTATAGTTTTCCTTTGTTATGATAAAAGATAAAATAGATATAAATATTGTAATTGTAATTCTTGATTGATAACTGTTTGGTTATATGTAATTTTACTATGTTAAAGTGAAAGCCTTTTTTTTTTTTGCTTAAACAGAAAAAGGGGAAGTGGTGTAGAAGGTCCTTCTATATTTATGTTGCTTTTATTGGTTAAATAAAAAAAAAACTGTCTTGGCCTTTTGATAGGGCAGAAACTTAGATAGGTGGGGAAGACAGAACTGGATGCTGGGAAGAAGATCAGAGTCAGAGAGCCATCCACCATGAAGCTGCCAGGTCAGACATGCTGAATCCTTCCTGGTAAGCCACGACCTCATGGTAGCATACAGATTATTAGAAATGCGTGGAATCAAGATGTGAGAGTTAGCCAAGGCAGTGTTTAAATTAATACAGTTTCTGTGTTGTTATTTCAGGGGCTAAGCTAGCCAGGCGGTGGATGGGATCCGTTCCCCCCCATACTATATCTTAGAGAGAGAGCTTTTCAAACTGAATCTTGGTTTCAATTTTTAAAATAATAGTGCTATTTCTTTTTAAGTTAATAAAATAAGGTGTATGGTGTGACAGTTACAGTAGCCTGTGTTTAAAGTGTGGGATTGGAGATGTGAAAGGGATTTATGTGGTGGAATTCCTATAATGACTAATCATTACAATAGACTTATCATCTCGTGCAGTTCTATTTTCTTTCCTTCTTGCTGAGAACACTTAAATTTACCCACTTTGCTGAAGATAGCCTAGGACTATGTTACATACAGCCTTTTTTTTGGAATAGTGTCAGTGTTGAGTAGTTGAAACAGTAGCACATACATGTGTATACACACACACACACACATACACATGCACACGCGTGCGCGCATTTATATTCCATAAAAGGTAGAAGTTTATCTAGATTTTTGTTTTTAAAAGTTGTCCACCACTAAGAACATTAGCTACATAATGAATTCATACATAAAAACTAATAACAATCAATGGCGACCTTACTAATAATAGTCATGATTAATGGTGGACTGCTCACCTGGAAATAGGCATTGCACCAAGAATCAGTGTGTAGACTATTTTGCTTATGATTCTCACAACAAGCACCAGGCTTGAAAGAAGAAGACAGGCAGATCTGCATAAGAGAGCCAACACTCAGTCCTGCATGGTTGTGCATGCCTGTAATCCAGCACCCAGGAGGTGGGAGGCGGTGGCAGGAGGAACACAGCAAGTGTAAGCCCAGCCTGCACTACAGAAAAGGTTCCAGGCTATCCAGGGATCCACACTGAGATTCTCTGTCTCAACATCCTTCTCCTCAAAAGAGAACCAAGAGTCCAGAGCTCAGTGTTCACCATGTACTTTAGCAAGATTACATTATAGTTTTGCAGGCAAGATAAAACACGTATCATATTAATACAACAAGTTCCATCCATCACTAACCCCCTTACAATTTAGTATAAGAGGAGCATATTGTAATGTTTTTTAAAGCTTCAGGGAAATATTATATAAGGAAGCTTAAAGCCAACTGAATGATGAGAAGTAGCAGATTCTCCTTGTCAAATGGGGAGTGTTTGCTGCAGGCACACATGATCTCACCTGCTTACTGACTCGTGTTTTGGTTTTAAAGAGGCATCATCTAATGGGCCGCAGTTGTCAGGATTAGGTGCCATTTAAAAACTGCTTACACAGTGAAAAGTGAAATAATAGCATGATTGCATACCGGCTCCATATTTCATTTCCAGCACTGTTGGTGCTGCTGGAGCATGTACACGGTCTAGGAAAATGCTCGCTCAACATGGAAGAGCAAGAGAGATTTCCAGATGGCTCGAGTTCCCTGGAAAATTGTGCTTCAGGGACTTTTTTGTGTCAGTCAACACCCCAGAATAAGAAAGGCGTCTTCAAAAGGAGAGATATACGGCTGCAAACGTCTCCCTCATTCCCTCAGGACTCTGTTGGATGCTGAGACATGTTCTTTTCAATCCAGGGCTGTGATGAGAGAGGCAGGCTAGGAGGCAGACTGAGAAGATCCACCTCTGTTACTTTTGCTCAGTAAAGAGAGAAGGAGAGAAACAGCAAAAAGAAACAGTCAAGCATTTCTCCTTCAGTGAGAAGCACAGTGTCTTGCGGAACAGAGGGATCCCCTGTAGCTTGTGACCTTTTCTTCCCCCAGCTGCTTCCTTTTTGGGAGTTTGAGTTGCCTGAAATGCCTTTCTTCTCTCCATCCACTCTCGGTTCTCTTTAGCTTAACTGTCATCTCTCCTAAAACTCCCCCAAGCCACAATTCTCTGATCTCTTAAAATATGTGCAGTTCTAGTTTTCCCCACAGGGAAATGACTGCTCAGTGGCCCTGTCCACATTACTTGTCTCATTAAGATACTGTGGATTCAGTATTCACTGAGTTGTCCTCCCAGTACTGTTCTATGTTTTTGTGTTTCTTTCATTTCTCTGTTCTTCCTACCTAATTTTTCTAATCCACACACCTCTACCCTGGAACATACAAACCTATCAAGGCTGGACCCTGAAAATCCACACACTTTCACATTTTCAGGACTTTTATACACCATCCATTTTGCTTAAAATGCCCTCTCTTGTATCTCTCTCTTCTGCTTTTCTACCCAGTTCACCGGTTCAAAGGATTTGCTTAAATTCTGTTTCCTTTGAAGAGTTTCTAGAATTCTTTGGTTGGTACGGTTTGAGTCTGGGTACATTGAAGCATATTTTAGCATTGCGTTTGTCTTATTATGAGTATGTATTTCTTTCTTCTTTCCCTTTCAGTCCCAGGCATTGAACCTAGGGCTTGAGTGTGCTAGGCGAGCATTCTATCACTGAGTTACACCTCTAGTCCCAAAGAAATGCACAGAGATGTTGGAGACCCTTTCCTCCCTGAGGGATGAGCATCATCAAGGCAGGGATGGGACTGGAGTCTTCCCACGGCTAACGCCTACCACACTGGATCATAGCCTGCAATGAGGAAAACCTCAGGAATCTCTAGTATTGCAAACACGTTTTGAGCTTTGTTTGGGGATTGTGGGGAGAAAGAGAGAGACACAAAGGCAGGGGACCAGAGCTCTGTTGTTGTCTCCCCTGCTCTCATGACCAGAGCCCCACTGTAGCGTTTCAAATCTATCTTCTTCATTAAGTGGTCTTCTACTGTTGTCCCTGAATTTTAAAACTTTGCTAAAATGTTATCTCCACTTACTTCTTTGTGTGAGAGTATGCGTGTGTGGCAGGCAGAGGACAGCTACTGAGAGCCAGTTCTTCCTTTCCCCACATGGCTCGTGGAGATCAAACTGAGGTCGGCAGGCTTGGAACCCTGAGCCATTCCCTGACCCAAAAAACTCATTTCAAGTGTCACATATAGACATTAAAATGTCCATGTAGCCTGGCGATGGTGGCACCCATGTCTTTAATCCCAGCACTTGGGAGGCAGAGACAAGTGGATCTCTGAGTTCAAGGTCAACCTGGTCTACAGAGTGAGTTCTCTGCAACAGCCAGGGCTACTCAGAGAAATTTTATCTTGAAAACCAAAACCAAGCCAAAACAAAAAAAAATATCCATTTAAAGGATACAAGTAATATTTGATATATTCATACATTGATTAAGGTTTTAATCAGGCTAAACCTCTTTACAAATATTGTTGTAGTTTCTTTCTCCCTCCTCCATATTCTTCCTCGGTACTCATGGTAGTTACTGTGGTAGTGTGCTTTGATTCTTGGATTTTTTCTAATATAAACTTCAATTTTGTCATCACTCAACACTTACCAAATACGACATTCTGGGACTGAGGAGCCGGCTCAGGGAATAGAGCAGTTGCCGTGAGGACAGGAGTTTAGGCTCCTAGGACCCAGGTCACAAGTGCCTGGGGAAGGTCTGGTGACTGTCACCTACAAGCCAGCACTCAAGAGCCAGAGATAGGGGAGTTCCTGAAGCAATTGGTTTGTTATACTAGCTGATCAATGAGTTCTGGGTTCACTTAAGATACCCCAGTCTCAATCAATAAAAGCAGATATAGATGGAGGAAGACAATCCACATCAACTTCAGACCCTTCCCCTCACAGACACACACAGGGAAACACACACACACAGACATACACACACTGTGAACATAGACATAAACATGCACACACATATGTATATATACACACATACATACATACACACACGTACACATATATCACACACATACACACACTATATACACATGCACACATACACACACATATATACACATACACCACACACACATACACACATGCACACATATTTACACATACACACATATACCACACACCACATACACACACATACACACACACACAATGCTATGAACATGAGGACACACCAGGATTCACTGTGCTCCCACATACAAGTGAACATACTACTCCAAATACACATAAAATATTTTGCTCATAGAAACCTCTTTTTAAATAATAGTAGCCTAAGATGCTTATTGAGATTCAGACAGAAACAAAGAACAAGAGGCAATAAATGATTACATGACCTTATTCATGTGATAGAAAATGATTACCTGACCTTATTCATTTCTGCTACATTTTGAATTTTAGTGGCCCGTTTTGCATTTTTCTCCATGTGTGTTGTGGTTGTTGGCAAGCTAAACTGTGTGTGTGTGTGTGTGTGTGTGTGTGTGTGTGCATGAGCACATGTGGTGTAGATTATGTACTTCTTTCCCTTTGAGACAGGTCTTTCACTGGCTTGGAATTGAACCACACAGGCCAGGCAAGCTGGTCCCCCAAGTTTCCAGTGGTTTATCTGTCTCTCCCTCCTAACTACCCATCACTGAGATTTGCTGTGGAACAATTTTGTACACTGTGAAAAATGTGTTGCTCTCACTGTTAATAAAAACCAGATTTTCCCATAGCTGGGCAGGAAGAGATTGGGAGAGGCAGCCTGGCACCGTGAGAATGTTGGGAGGAGGAAGGGCGGAGGCAGGAAAGTCATCAGAGATGCAGAGAGAAACAAGATGGACATGCTGAACTCAGGAAAGGTACCAAACCACATGGCAAAGCAAAGATAAGAAATACAGTTCAATTTAAAATGTAAGAGTTATCTAGTAACAAGGCTGAGCTATGGGCCAAGCATTCGCAATTAATATTAAGACTCTGAATGTATTTAGGAGAGGGTAGTCAGGACAGGAAAACTCCGCCCATAGAGATTCTAGGCCTTGGGCCTACTGTTTTACATGGGTTCTGAGGATCTGAGCGCACGTCCTCAAGCTTTTGAGGCAAGCACTTTGTGATTGATGTATCTCTCTGGTTCCCATCTTACATTTCTAAGTTGCCTGTCATGTATTAGCATAGTTATTGTTTTAATTGTATTTTAGGCTCCATATTAGGGATGGCTTATGTATCTCATTTCAACATTAGCATATTCCAAATTTTTAAAATTACTCTGTTTTAAAATTACTCTGGGCTGTGGTGTTGCACATCTTTAATCCCAGCACTCAGAAGGCAGAGGCAGGCAGATCTCCGTGAGTTTGAGGCCAGCCTAGTCTGCAAGAGCTAGTTCTAGGACAGGTTTCAAAGCTATAGAGAGACCCTGTCTTGAAAAACCAAAAAAAAAAAAAAAAAAGAGAGAAAGAAAAAATTACTCTATCAGTGAATTTCATATGCTCTCTTGTTAGTCATTATCACATTTTTCTTCCCATTTAAAGTTCTTTAGTATGCCTTGTAGATACATGTTTTGAATATATATGTGTGTGTACATATATATGTATATGAATACATGTGTATATATATATCTGTACACACACATATATTCTCAGCTTTTGTTTATCAGGAAATGTCTTTTTCATTCCTAAAGGATAGTTGGTTTTTTTTTCTTTTAAAAAAATTACTTATCATCTATACAGTGTTCTGCCTGCATGTATGCCTGTAGGCCAGATGAGGGCACCAGAGCTCATTACAAATGCTTGTAAGGCACCATGTGGTTGCTGGAATTGAACCCTGTTCTTCTGGAAGAGCTGACAGTGCTCTTAACCTCTGAGCCATCTCTCTAGCACCCCCTAAACAGTAGTTTTGCTGAGTAGTGAATTCTTCGTTGATAGCTTTTTCTTTGGCACTGTGAAGAATCTCACGCTGCTTTGTTCTAGACTATTAGGTTTCTGTTCGGAAATCGGCTGGCAGGTAAACTGGGACACACTCACATGATTAACCTGCTTCTCTTCTCTCATAGCCTTGGTTCTTTTTTTCAGTTCTTTTCACCCTTGAGACCTTCATGTTAAGATGTCTGGGGGGAGAACTCATTGAGTTACATTTGACCTGTGACCCCTGGCTTTTGTGTATGTGTGGGGTGTGTGTGTGTGTGTGTGTGTGTGTGTGTGTGTATGTCTGTATGTATGTGTATGTGTATGTCTGTATGTATGTGTGTATGTGTGTGAGTGTGTGTGTGTATGTGTATGTGTGTATGTGTATATGTGTGTATTTGTATCATTTGGGAAGCGTTCTTTTATTATTTCTATTTCCTCTCTTTGGTGTTCTCAAGTCCTCTGTAAACCCACAGAACTGATCATCGCTGTATTCACATTGTCCCTGAAGCCATGCAGGTCCTCATTGCCCACCCTCCCCCTACTTTTCTTTTTTCTAATCGTAGGTGTTTTGGTAGCCTGCCTCATGCCGTTTATTTTCCTTCTGTTTGAGCTCCCTCCTATGGAAGCCACTTTGCCCTTCAAATTTTACTGAGTGTATTTTAAAACTAGAAATTTACTCCTTGAGTTTTAAAATATTCTTCTGTCCTTTAAATTTCTTTTAGAGTATTAAACATTTCTCTATTTTTCCTCAAGCTCCCTGAGCTCCATAGATGCTGCTTCTAACTAGTTGAGACATCTCCTATACTGGTTACTGACTGGTATCTCATTTTATGTCTTTTCTGGCTTTATTTTGATTATTGAGTGAGAGAAAGGTTTTCTTTTAAAAACCTCAAGATGCACGTTGTCATGTAATTTTGTCTGAATGCTCTGTCTTTACTTTTGTCTTCCTAACCTGCCATTTGTCTGTCCAAAAATTCCAAGTCAACTGCTTATTTTTCACGCTTCTGTAATTACTTCTGTGTTTCACCACTGGATGGCACCGAGCTCCAGAATTTCCAGGGGTGTGTTGTAGTGTGTTGTCACAGTTTCAGAACAAAAGGGTTCCTAATACATTGCTGAAATATGGTTCAGTAAGAAACAGGGGAGTACCCAGGTAGAGGAACTGGTACTTCAAGAGCTTCCCCTTTCCACCTCATCGCAAGGTAAATAGATTCACGGTTACACCTGTGCGGTCAGACATTATAAGATTCTGTTCAGCTTTGGATAGTCTCCCTGTACATGGACCACGTCCAAGTTCCTGTGTCATATACATTACCATCAAAACCACTCAACTGTGTTTATGCCTGAAGAAGCAGCTTTCCAAAAGCAAGCAGTACAACACTCTGGTGGGACCAAGTCCCACAGTGCCATGGGATGACTGTTGTTGAGGTCAGCTCATGACCCAAGATTGTTGTAGCCAGTCACAAGAGACGTTCATTGGAAGAGAAGCCCAGAAGACTGGCATGGTATTTCTTCCTCTAGCAATATGTACAGAAGCCCCTCTTCCCACAGATCCAGGGACTGTAAAAGATGTGGTATGTGCAAGACTGAGCTATGGCAGGTGAACCCATGTCCTGGTCACTCATAACGAGCTGCCTCACCCAGGAAAATTAGCACCGAAATAGACCTTTACTCCTTTTCAGGCTCCAGTTCAAATAGTTTCTCTTGCCTCTGACACACATGGAACACTTGAAGCTGACACTCACGTCACCTGTCACTTAGACCTGCACTGACAACACTGCACTCTCTAAAATCTCTGTGCCTATGGTTCATATCTAGTCCACAACAGAGAATTCTCACCGCATCTGAATCAGCTTTCTGCCTTGACTTTCAGTGTTGTTCCATTGAGCACTGAGCCTCTTCAGCCTCTTATAAGAGTCATTTCGTCATGTACACTTTGCAGGGCACGTGTAAAGATAAACACATATGTAGTATAACTCGTGATCTAACAGTTATTGTAGTAATTAACACCAGGGAGCAGAGGGGTTGGGGGACGGATGCAGAGGGTAGCGGTGTGACTCAGATGACTTTGATCCCTGGAAATCACACAAAGAGCTGGCTGCAGTGGTGCACATTACAATACCCACACTCCTGTGGCTAGATGGAAGACAGAGCCTGGAGAATCATCAGAAAGCTTGCAGCTCAGCTAGCCTAGAATACATAGTGCAGCAGAAGAAACGAGGGAGGCCTTAGCAAGGTGGAAGACGAAACCCAACTTTTGAAAGCTACGCTTTGTCTTTCACACGTATGCTACGGTACACACAAGACCTCCCTCCCAAAAAGTAAACAGAGAAACAAAGATTAAGGGAAAAAAGATTAAGGTACCTGTGTTTGATAATGACCATCAATGCAAAACAAAAATACTTCCTCAGTTAAAGTCAAAGAAGTTGGTTTGACTTGTAAATTGATTGTTATTTATTAAAGTCCAACATTTTGAAAAGACAAAAATGTATCCAAAAATGCCACTGGCAGAACGTGATTGTGGCAGAACTGCCGGCATTTGCATGTAAGACGTACACCACTCACTCATTCAGAAATGTATAAGATAGTGCACTAAACATTTATCTCTAATGACTGACTTTTATGGTTCTTATCAACATCCACGGAAGCCTCAGAAGCAGAAAATGACTCATTCTGTTTTCCAGCAATCAGCGTGTGCTGAGCATTTCCACACATAAATCTGAAACCCCAAATAATAGGAAAGTCTAGAATCTTTTAAGTGCTGACCTGACATCACAAGTAGAAAATTCTCTACTGTGGAATTCTGTTGTATGCATAAATTTGTTTAAAATGATAGGAACATACCTTCAGACTACATATGCAAAGTGTATATAACCCATAGATGATTTTGCATTTGGATTTGTGGTCCATCGCCCAAGTGCCACTTTATGCATATACAACTATTTCAAAAATTGAAAAAAATGTAATAGCTGAGCTATTTCTGGTTCTAAACATTTCACATTAAGGATATTCAACGCGTATGAGACAGTGAGAATTATGTAAAAATGGTAAGTCTTTGTGATATATGTGACATGCACACTAGCAAAGTTAGAATTAAATCTTGAGTTCAATATCTCAGCATCTAGTTAATAAAAGTGCCTACCATGAGTGACATTTCTCCTTCTAGGCTAACATCCCTTTATATGTTTCCCCATTGCTGGAACCTGGGAATTGGGGCGCAGGGATTCAGGCATGCTGAGTCTCCCACCACTGAGCTACATGACCATGATCTAACATTGTAATAGAAGACACAAGAGAAGTGAATTAGGAAAAAAAAATGCCAGGCTCTGAATTTCTTATACTTAAATATCCTTTTATGTTTTTCTGGATTGACTTTGGACAAATATGCTCTGTGTTTATGTCAGACAGCTGCAACTAACATGAAATGCGATAAGATACAATGCACTTTTCCGTTTCAGCAGCAGTGGCTGTAGACCATGACGGATAGGAAACACCACGGTTGGAGAAAAGGGGGGGACTGCCGGAGCAAAGGTGGGGCTCAGGCTTAGCCTCCCTCAGACTGTACCACAGACGCAATAGCTACTGCTGTTACCTCACAGTGCTTCGCAGGCAAATTTTGATGTGTCGTCATGGTGGCGATTTTCTGCTCTTAGTAAGCATTTGGTGCTGCAAAGCTCTGGGAGGACTAGCCAGTACCACAAGGTATTGAAGACACTCCTCTACCTCTGATTATGAGCAGACAAGTTCTCAGATTTCTTCCATATTCTTAACAGATATTGCTTCCAAATGTAAACTCCTATAATCACATACTGTATTAACTTCCACTCATTTTGTGAATTTTATAGCACTTAATTTGAAGATTATTTATATAGGCAATTCTATGGCTCACAGTTTTTCTTTGAATTTTATTATCATCGGAAGTTTGTGGAATTATGTATATATACTATACTATGCTATAAAATATAGAACATATGGTATTTATATTTAAGATTTTGTATTTGGCACATGAATCATACATCCTAACATACGAAATCTTAGTGTTACAGTATTGGGAAAACATTTATTTCTGAGATCTGGAATGTGCAGTATATTTGTACATATGCATTGATGGCACATATATATATATGAATATGCAAATGACAGAAAAGATAGACACATCTATAAGTTTTAAATAACCCTGGATGTTAGAGTTGCTGACTTTGATGCAAGTTTATCTAAAAATTATATTCACAACACTTGGCAGAATTCTCTGTATTGTGAGTAAAATATACGTATATATATTACATATTATATGATATATGTACACTATATATATTATATGTGTGTGTATTTGCAGAAAACTTTCTGGAATAATTCTGTTGACACAGGCAGTAATGACTGTTGATTTAAGAATTATATCTCACATTTAAAAGAATGCCGGAAAGACAAGTTAGTCACACACAGCCAGTGTAGAGTAGAACAAACAGGATTTCCTTAACAAACAATAGAAACAGGGCTTCCCATGACTGCTTCTGAGTTAGACATTTTCCCAGAAAATCATCTAACCCTGTAGACAACTGGTGGAATACACATTATCTTTCGACTTTAGTATTTTTATTACTCAAAGCTGAAGCAAAAAGTCCTACTATTTGACCCAATATGTAGGTAGCTCTAGGAAATGGCAGACTTAGCACTGAAACTTTCATGTAATGGCACAGTCCCCTCTGCCCGTTGGAGACAGCATGGCTAATTATCTCAGGAATTAGTTAAGGAGGAGAATGACTGTTATCCAAGAGACGCCAGAGAGTTGCTCTAATCCGGAAAGAAAAGCCGCTGTTAGAAAAGACACTGGCTGACTCCTAGATAATTTCATCTTGTCTACTGTCACTAGGTGCTTTGGAGCCTTCAGAGAGGGACAGAGATGTTTCAATAATCACATAAGATGTGCATAAGCATAAGCATAAATAGCCGGGTGTTGGGAGAATGAAAACTAATCAATAAATTCTTCTTAGCTCTATGATGGCATTAGGATGGAGATGGAAAACTTAAGTCTTAACCTTAGGGAATAAATTCTATTGTAAATGATTTTGACATTTAAAGTAAGCATCCTCATTCATTTGTTTGTAAGCACCAAAAAGAAATGGTAATTTTTGATTAGACAATTCAATGTTGCTGGCATTATTAATAAACCCTATCTCTGAAGGTCACTTAAGAACAAAAGCTCTGGTTTATTTTTGTTATGTTAGAACCGTGGCTAATCCTTAGACTAATTTCGTGTTTATTTCCTTCTTCCTATATTTTTTTTGTCTCTCTTTTTTCTCTCCTCCTTTCTGTAATATTTTTGTTGCAAAGAGCCCTGCAGGGAAAAAGCCAAATGGGAAAATAGTCATAAGATCTTGTTTGATGCAAAATGACCTTAACTGTATCATCATTTAATAAACACACAAGCTCATTTTCTTGATTACTGGATACGCTGTCGTCATAGGAAGATATCTCAAATTTGCCTCATGGTTTTAAATACAATCTCCCTCCCAAAGTAAGGCATTATTTTAACTCCAGGGATAAAATCTGACAGTTCTATTATTTTCAACACAAATAACATGTTAATAGGAGGATTTGGGTTCCCCCTTATACTCTTTATTTTATCTTCTTTATATTGAACCTATTGAGAACTATATATTTTATTTTTTATCCATCCATTTCTCATTTAAATTCAAGATGAATTTACTAACTATGTTCCTATGTTCTCCACTATGATGATTTGTCAACTGTAAATGATAGTCAGAATGCTTTGTTTAGTGTTTGTTTTCTTTGCTTGAATTTCACCAGGGCCTGGGAATTCACTCTCCATGGCTTTGATCCCTAGATGGAGTCCAGAATCGCAGTGTCCTTCAAAGGCTCCTGACCACCCTGTTGAAGCACTTGGGGACCCTTATCCTGGCCTTGCAGGTGTACCAGTTGGTAGATCTTAAAGAATTACGTCACACTATTTTGTGAAAGAAATATTTCTCTTCAGACTATTTTAGGAAGAAGAAGAGCAAAATGAAATAAGACAAAACAAAAATCACAATGGCCCCAGGGTGATTAGGAGCCTCACTATCTTTTCAAGTGGGATCTGTGGCAATTTAAATATCTACTTTTAGCTGCAGAACAAAGAAGCCTAGACAGAGAGATAAAGGGACCCAACCTACACTGGATGCCAGAACAACAGGTCTAGGGATGTGTAACCACATGTTATAAAGCTGTCGTGGCTGGATAGGACCCCCAGACCTCCTCTCCAGTTAGTGACTTCAAAGTTCTGAACATTTGAGCAGACTATTCAGTTCCTTTGAGAAATAGTTGAACAGTATCCTTATCATGTAAAAAGGACTTGATTTTGGTATACACATCAATTGAACAGATTTTGAGTAGTTTTTTATTGCTACGTAATAAACTTTGCGTTTGACCATAGTATTTATGCTAGAAGGTAGCCAGTATTTTTAGAAAATGCTAAAAAGTAATATGAGCCTGAAATAATTCTGCACCGGTGTCATATTTTGGATTCAAGACAGTTTTCTCTGTAGCAGCATGATACAGGACTGTGTTCCGATCTTTATATCTGACAGAATGCTCTGTGGATGACCACAGTCAGAAGTATTTTATTCATATGTATATTAAAATTATTTTGTATTACCTGGTGTTATTATGCCAACTAACTTGATTATGTCCTGTGAGTTATTTAAAAAAATCTCTCAAAAGATAACATTCAGAATGTTATTTAAACCTAAAGTCTATTATTTTAATCCATCAGATTTTGGCTCAACTATGGATGAGGGTCAAGATAGCTACAGTTTCGTTGACTATTAAATATAACACATGCACACTCTTGACAAATTTGACTCCATTCAGAAACATATGTAACCCTTATGGAATTTATCACCATGATTTAACACACCTAACATTATAACACAAAGGTAGATTGTGACAGTGTGGGCAGAGAGAAATACAGCCAAGTTTATGTGTTACCTGCTTTGGGAAATAAAATACAAATTTAACATTACATTTTTTATCCTTGTAAAAGAAAAACCAAGCATTTTCCAAATGGTAACATGGTGCCAGGCAAAGCTACTGAAATATTTCCAACTTTAAAAGTTCTGAAAATGTTGTTCTACTAGTAAGTGCGTTAAGGGTACCGTACAGACCTTTCCAGTGCTTGGTCAGTGTGAAGCCTCCCCAAGGCGATGGATTTCACAGGAGCTTTTCTTTCTTCCCTTGGTGAGAGGAGGTTGGTCTTGCTTGTCCATTAAGGACTGCCTGGTCTGTGGTACTGAGACAACTGTGGCCTGAGACACTCGTCCCTTCTCTTACTCTACTCGGCTATATTTGGTAACTGAACTCATGTTTCAGCTGAATGCCACAATCAGGAATCCCAGGAGTGGCTTGGGAGGCAGCCCCAGATCTGAGGCTGGGTTCTTAGAAATTAACGCCACTTAGTGTAGAAGAAATCATAGTTATGAATTCAATAAGCCTGGCATTTCAGCATATTCCACTCTGACTTTGTAGCCAGAAGTCACCACCTGGCCTTTTCATAAGCTCTTAATTGTTTGCTGGTATATTTTATGATTCCCAATAAAAGAAGTGGAACATGGAAGGAAGACTCCAAGGATAATCTCCTTGTGTGTTTAACTTTTGTCATGTAGTGGGTTCTCCTAAAATAGTAAATCCAGTAACTATTTAAAAATTAAAACTTCTGCCAAATTGAGTGGAGATCATAACTGCTTTCTTACTCCATAATTAAAAATTGCCATGTGCAATTTAAAACATGGTGTGTATTAAAGATAAAGTCCAAGGCATAATGAAATGGAGACTAAATATAACAAATGTATAGCAATAGATGCTGAGCTGACACATCAAGATCATTTAGCAAATAGTTCCCTGGAAAAATCAAGCAAATGGTGAGTGAACATTTGTCTAAAACAAGCGTGAAGCTTTCATAACTGTGAAAAATACGCCACAAATCCCTTTTTCACTATTGTGCAGCAGCTCTCTAGGACCTAAGCTATGTTGTTCGGTCATTAATAACAAAGAGAGTCAGGGAGAGCCAACAGCTTCTCTTACCCAAGATCATCTTCTAGAGCAGGATCTAACCAAGATTGCCGACTAGCGTGTGGGTTGAGGCATGTGAAAGGTCCTGGGAAATTCAGAAAGTACTGGAGTCTTTATTTGGCTGCCATAACCTTTGGTCTAGTTTCATTTCTGAAGAAGGCCAATCCTGATAGCGGAGTTGGGTTTTTGTTCTGCTCTGATCCTTGACACCATTGCTTCCATAGCCCCTGTACCCTTCCATTCATCAGTGAGTGATTTTACAGCTTACTCTTTATAGCACAAGAGTGGTACCCTTTCTAAAGCCCAGCTGTCTCAGCTTACCTTTGCTGGTGCCGGAGAGCAGTATAGATGGGATAATCGACATAGAACAGAAGTTGATTTTGCATTTCTTCTCATGGCTGGGAAGCGGAGGTGCCAGCAAGCTCATTGACAGTGAAGGTTCTTTTACTGTTCCTAAGCTGTCGCTTGATTTCTGTGTCCTCTGGCAGAGACACTTCATTATGCAGTACAAAGTGGAAGATAAGGGTGTTTTTATAAGGGCATCTAATCTGATCTAAAATGTCAGAACCCTAAATTTTGCTTCTAAAGGTCACAGTGTCAATATTGTTGCATCGGGAATACATTTTAACACTTTTGTTTTTTACCCTAGATCTAAGCAATTTAATTTTAAATCAGAAATCAAGACAATAGAAGGTGTACATCAGTCAGCATGCCTTCCAGATGAACATACAAAGGAATAATTACTTTTATAGATCATAGGAGGGAGAGTGCCTCAGCCTGAGGTGCCCGCCTCAACATGAATTTTGGAAGGAACAAAATGTTCAAAGCTTAGCATTGATTAAACAGGTAAACACTTGTTTAATATGCTTTTTATCCTCTAAGGAAAGACAAAACTGGAGAAGGCAGAAATGGAGAGGGACGAGATAGAAGAAACCTAAAAGTGGTGGAAAGTGGTAAGTATGAGGACCGGTTCAAATTACAAATCTTTAGCACTTACAGAAGGAACTAAGTGGTGATGGAAAAGGAGTGGTTCGCTCTGGGATCCCAGAGGAATCCAACAGTGGGAGGCTTCAGACCTTCCTTTATACATAACTTTAGTCGAGAACTCCATTATTGTTAATGGTATTGGTGCAGGACCTATTGTCTGGATTGTCTGAGAGAATCTGCATTAGATACCCATATTCCATCCCTGCTTTAGCCAGCTAGTAGGTTCCTTCTCATGCTGGGGAAGGCAGGAGGCTGCTCCTCTGGGACTTTACAGCAGATTCTGGTGCAGAGATGCAAAACATAGAAGATGTCAATAAAGAAACCATGGGAGAAATGTACTATTTTCTCACTGTCTTTTTTGTCTCCTCTCTCTCTGATGATGGAGGAAGGTCATTGGTTAATAAAGAAACTGCTTGGCCTGATAGGTTAGAACATAGGTGGGTGGAGTAAACAGAATAGAATGCTGGGAGGAAGAGGAAGTGAGGCAGACTCCATGCCTCCCCTCTCCAGGGCAGACACAATGAAGCAAGCGGCCAGGTCAAACATGCTGAATCTTTCCCCGTAAGATTGGTGCTACACAGATTACTAAATATGGGTTAGGCAAGATAAGTCACCACCTTGTGGTGCTACACACATTAATATAAATGGGCCAAGCAGTGTTTATATGAATACAGTTTGTTTGTTGTTATTTTGGGGCAAAAGCTAGCCAGGCGGCGGGAGCTGGGTGGCAGGAATGCAGCCTGCAGCTCCTTCTACACTCTGGTAGTTCAATAAAGTGTGAAATTCCCACATCTCTAGGAGTTGCCCAATTTATGTGTTTTATTGAACACATGCTTTCTTCTCGCTTCATTCTAGGAAAATTGCATCAGTAAACAGGCATGGTATGACAGCAACAGAAATAGATGATTGGATAAATCTTATTAAAAAGAAAAACCAGTAAAAATAGAGACATGAGGCTTTTGCAAAACTGTTCTAGACAATGATCTATTAATTGGCCTAGAAGTGAATCCTTCATGCCTGGCCAGTCCTTTTTTTTTTTTTTTGAGACAGGTTTTCTCTGTGGCTTTGGAGCCTGTCCTGGAACTAGCTCTGTAGACCAGGATGGTCTCGAACTCACTGAGATCCGCCTGCCTCTGCCTCCCGAGTGCTGGGATTAAAGGCATGCGCCACCACCGCCTGACTTGGCCAGTCTTTTGACATCTTCCTCTGACATTATATCTGTCTTAGATGCACTTCCCAGAATCAAGTGTGGCATCCATTGAGATTATCATCATCTGCTCGTTAGTGAACTTCAGAGTTGTCGCCCATAGATTCAGCTTCCTGAGGGCTTGGTTAATCTACTGCACATACACAGCCTGATTGTGTGGGCAGTCTTATGGGTGCAGACACTTGACAGTTTGTGTATGTGCACAAATGGTTAAAGCAAAAGGACCCAACACCAAAGTAATAAAACAGAATTGAGCCAGGCAGTGGAGCTGCATGCTTTTAATCTCAGCACTTGGGAGCCAGAGGCAAAAGGATCTCTGTGAGTTCATGACCAGCCTGGTCTACAAGAGCAAGTTTCAGGACAGGCTCCAAAGCTACAGAGAAACCTTGTCTTGAAAAAATAAAAAACAAAACAAAAACAAACACACAAACAAAGAACGAAATTGTATGTGAAAAGTGAGATATGAATCCATATTTTATATTCATATGTGAGTATTGGGCACTGTTGGGTATTATATGCTTCCCCTCTCAGAGCTGGGAATTGAACCTAGCACTCTAGCACAAAGTTATATTTCTAGTCCTAGAAATCTCATTTCTAATCTGCATAAACAGGGTAAGTGTAGAGAAAAGTTCTATACAGAGTCAAAAAAATTCCTATTAATTTCAAAATACCTTACTTAACTTAAGAAAAATAAGCACATATCTTAACAAAGACAAAATAAAATTATGTATTCTATTATAATCACATCATCATTTGTTGAATAATATTAAATTGCATATAGTAAAGGCACACAGCAGTGTCTTGAAGAGTAATATGTAATATTTGATGGATTTATTAACCAAAGAAAGAAGTTGTATATTAAACTAAAAATATACTACAACTTAAATTTATCCAAGTTGTAACACCAAGTTGCCTTACCATGCAAAAATAAAGATTTTAATTCAATACATTAATAAGTTGAAAGGGAAAAGCCATGTGGCCAATTCTATAGATTTTTAACAAGCTTTTGAACAAAATTCATCATCCATTTTTATTTGAAATATAATTTTGGAGGGTGATAAAATGGTTCTAACTTATTGCATTTTTAAAGTATATATGCGTATGTATATGTATGATTGTACATGGTGCATATGTACACATTTAATCATGTATGTATAGTACCTAGACATAAAACATCAACAAATATTACCAATGAATATACAAGTCTTTTTCTAAGATTTATTTAATATACATTGGGGTTTTGCTTACATGCATGTCTGTATGAGGGTGTCAGATCCCCTGCAACTGGAGTTATAGACAGTTGTTAGCTGACATATGAGTGCTAAGAGTTAATCATGGGTCCTTTGGAAGAGCGGGCAGTGAGCCATTTTTAGCCATCTCTCCAGTCCCTATATAACTCTTTAAAAAAAAAATATTTTCTTTTATTTATGTGTCTGTATGTGTATCTGTGTGTGGGTGTATATGCACATGTGTGCATGCGCCTTCAGAGGCTGGAAGTCGGAGTTACAGGTGGTTGTGAACTCTGATATAAGGGCTGAGAACTGAGCGCAGGTCCTCTATGGAGCAGCAAGTACTTTTAGTCATTGAGGCATGTCTCCAGATCCTCCAAGCAAGTCTCAACAAATGTGGAAGATAAGATGAGGATGCAGGAGTAGAAGAAATGGAACGGTCTATCCCATTCCTATCACAGAAAGAACTGATTTTGGGACAAGTTGGTTTCGTAAGAAAAAAATATTCTGCAACCAGCATAGACTCAATCCCAAAGGCACTTGGTCCTGTGGAGTTAGAAAAGCAATACAAAAAGCAAAACAAAGTTTCCTCCAGATGAATGTCCAAAGCCAAATATACAGGAAGACTGTGTAAAAGGGATACCTGAAGTAGGCTGGAGCAACAGATGCCTTTGGATGCTGATGTGTGAATAGTCCCTTGAAATGGCAGGGTTTTTTTTTTTCTGTTTTGTGCAATTCCATTGATCTCTCTTTTGTTATAGATTAAAGAACTGGGCGTGAGGTCTGAAAAGTTGGTTCACATGTTAACACTTGGAGAGGACCAGAGTTCAGTTCTTAGCACCCAGGTGGAGTGGCTCACAGCTATGTGTGACTGCCTATAGGGACTCCAATGCCCTCTTTTGGCCTCCATAGGTATGCAAGGCATACATGAATGCACGTTCTCTCTCTCTCTCTCTTCACACACACACACACACACACACACACACATACACACACACACACAAAGACACATACACAAATAATTAAAAGTAAGTAAATACAATCTGAAAACGAACTGTATTTGTATTTCACCTTATTCAGCAAATGCTCTATGGGGAAATGGAGTGGATTGCAAAAATAAGTATACGTATCTATAATTACAGTTCCCATTCTTCTCCTGGTATACGGTACACTCAGTCTCCACAGTGGTTCATGTTTGAGGGAAAAAATGCATTAACTGGGTCAGGGTGGAGAGAAAACTTTACTGCAGTGTACATACCATGCAATTACTTCTTAATATAACATCATAAATTATCTTGAGTGTTGCTGTGTCTTCCTCCGTGTGATATCTTTATTAATATGAAATATTTTTAAAGTGCATTTGAAAATAGAAAAAGTGATATGTAAAAGATAGCTTTAATTTACCATCTAATAAGAAAACTTCTTTTGCCAGTTGTTATTGCTGGAAAGTAAAATTTGAG
Source organism: Microtus ochrogaster (assembly GCF_000317375.1). Lineage (NCBI taxonomy): Eukaryota > Metazoa > Chordata > Mammalia > Rodentia > Cricetidae > Microtus > Microtus ochrogaster. The sequence goes on from NW_004949159.1 coordinate 645,803, forward strand.
GAATCTATCTATCCCCCCACCTATATTTTTTCCTTTGAAATCCATATCCGATTGCTAACGAAAGAAAGCATGACAGAAAAAGATTCCATCTACTCAATAAGTATACATCACATCAAACCATCGTTTGTCATGGGTCAACTTATTAATGAATCATAATTCTTCAAATTCTTTGGCCGTAAAGTAGAGAGTAGTCATTTAAAGAAACTATGGCTTTTGCGAGTTTTGGTTTGGGGATTAAAAACAAACTTTGTTGATTTCAAATAGCTTAAATGAGGTTCTCTCTCTTGCTAGTTGGCCCCTGACTGCCTGTTTGCAAATTACCACTGGACTACAGTCTGCAATATGAACATCCATCTTCATCTGGCTTCCTTTGAAATGTCATATCCTTTGACCTACTCTATCCTAGATCTACTGAGGATATAGCCCTAATTAAAAGAGGCATGTCATATAAAAATATGCAGTTCTACATTATTTATAAGAGCACCCCCCAATGCACATGTAATTTATGGAATGACTTAGTAAACACACTGAATTTTTAAGTAACCATAAAATGTAATTTTTTATGGAGCTATTTATATTACAAAGAAAAAGTAAGACAAAAAAAAGTTGTGGTTTGAGTATGAAGCCTAAACCTAAAGAGTCTTCACATGATTAAAGTTTAAATGCATAGTTTCATGTTTTTAAAATATGGCTTTTTTTTAAAAAAAAATAGGACTTCCCTAAGTTGTATGAGTTCCTGCCCCCTCTCTCCAGTTTTATTCATTGGAGGAGAAAGGCAAGCCTAGCTAGATGTTTAGAAATGGCTTTAGCAAGTCATTTGACTTACAGGCAGAACCTCAGTGTTTTGTTACTTCTGAAGTTTGCATTTTTCACCACTCACGGAAGGACTTGGTAAGGGAACAGCAAACTTGTGAGTGCAGAGGTCACTGTCAGACAAGTGCAAACAGCTGTGTGGGCATTTCAGCAACTGCTCCCAAAGAAGTACCCCGCTGAAGGATGTGGCTGTCACTCCCTAGGAAATCAGAAAGGAAGAGGGGGACAAAGGAGGAAATCAGCTGTTGGACCAAAGGAGGATTTAGACAGTGAAAAAATGCCAACCATGAAAGACAGTTGCTGAGCCACAAACAGCCCTGAGCCCTACCCACCACGACTTGCAGGCCCAGCAATTTGCTCAGCTCTTGCTATTTTGGGAAGGAATTTCCACAGAGTTGGCTTATCTTCAGCTCTGAGGTTTCCTCTGATTGAACGATCAACAGGTGTCGAAAAAGGCTGTGGCAGAAATATCGCAGACCCAGTGAGCTCGTTTGACATCTGTGGCTGTGACTGTAGTGTCACTGCGGTGGGTCATTTCTTAATCAAGGAACCGTTCTGGAGAATAAGGGCTAAATTAATCTTCTCAAGCTCTACTGGCCGCTACTGTTTTGTATATATCCCTTTGCATTTGGTAATAGTGTATATTATTTTTGTTTATAAGTTGAATATTGCACTGTGATTATGCAACTGAAGTCTAAATGAAAACAGTAGCAGGAGCAGTGATAAAACCGAAGATCGGTTTTCCTCTCAACAGAAGCACTTTGAGGCAGATGGTCGGTGTTTCATATCGTCACACTGCATGGAATTACTGTTGGAAGTTTTTTACAAAAATGAATTTAAGCCTGTGTCTTGTTTTACTCTGTTTTTATGTGTCCCAATGCCTTTCAGACAAAAGGAAACTCATCTCACCTTAGAATTTCCCAATATGTGGTATCCTGGATTAGTTTCTGCTCTTCTCTTCTCTAGAGTTCTACACTCCCCCCTTCCACTCCTTGCTATTCACATCAGTGCATCTAATCCCCATTAAAATTGTCAGGCACAATTGCTCTTAATCGATATTCTATCTCCTACTCGCTGGGGAAAGCGAAACCAGGATGGCTACTGGGAGGAGAAACGAAACCAAAGTTCTTCCTATATGTGTAGAAGCTGAGGTGTTGACAGTGCCCAGACCTCTGGAGTTCAAGGTCCAGTGTCTCCCAGAAGCTCCTACTTGAATGCTGTACTTGGTCCCTTCTCTCCCCTCCATGCCCATGTGTGTGTCCAGGATCGGGGCTCCCAACTGAGGATGGGGGATGCATTTGTGAACTGGTAATTACAAGGCACTCTTCAGGGTGTGTACATGAGGAGTGTCCTTAGGCAGAGGCCTAGAATGGAGCTGTCTTGATGGGTCAGACTAGGAAATTAGAAAAAGGAGTCCTCTCCCCCCTCCATTCAGGGAATCACTTCTATGTAACACAGATCTTTGGGGACTCAGATATACTTCCTGCAAACAGTGGTGTGCCATCCAATGAATCAGACGTTGGCATGTTAACAACAGTTGTTGCACATGCAAAAATAATTGAAGATGAATTTTTTGCAGGCTCCTGTCCGACCATTTCTATCCAAAAGATATTGGGAATCCAGAGCTGTTACACAGAGAAACCCTGTCTCAAAAAACAAAAGAAAATTTAAAAAAATGATATGGAAAGTACTCTAGTGTGCATCCTTCCTTATTTTTTTTTTTGTGAAAAAAGCGTAAAAAGAGCTGGGTGTGGTGCAGTAAGTCTGTAATGCGAGCACTGGCAATACTGAGGGAGGAGAATGGAGAGTTCTAAGCTAGCTTGGGCTGCAAAGGGAGACCTTAAAAATATTTCTTTCTGTAACTTTTATCATCTATCATCTATCTATCTATCTATCTATCTATCTATCTATCTATCTATCTATCTATCATCTATAATGTTTGTCTCTTTATATTTATTGTTTATCATCTATCTATACACATCTATATCATCTAAAATATGTCCAAAATTGTCATTTTGTCCATTGTCTACCTATCTGTATCTGTTCATCAATCTATCCATCTTCTCTCATCTGTGCATCTGTAAATTATATATCTTTTAGACATATGGATTTTGTGCTGGTGTACAATGTGCTTTCCACACTTGATTCATTGGTACACACCAGTCTCATTTAGCAGTCATTGGATGTTATCTGTTTGTGTACGATATCATAAATAATTACTTTTTATTTCAAGCAGAAAAGAGGGCAGTAAGCCAAAATAAACACTCTTCTCTACTTCCCCTTTAAAAAGCATGTAAACTTTAAGTTTTCCCGAGGGTCATCATACAAATATATACTGTTAATTTTATTTCTTGATTGCTCATATATTATATACTTACAATCCTATTTATTGGTTTACTATTTTTAAAAAAGTCATTGACTTCTAGCTCTTAAAGCTCTCCATTTCCTCTTCTGATACCGGTTACACATTTATAGAATTCTTCCCAAGGTTGGCCTTCTGGATTTTAACAGTGCAATAATTTTTACTAATTATCCTATAGTGTGCTTGTCAGGATAGATCAAAGTCTACCCTTCTTCCTGCTGCAGGCTCATTTCTGTTCCTTTGAGGATAGATATTATGAGTTCATTTTGTGGGCACAATTCCTTTTAGGGTAGCTTATGGTTTATCTGGAAATACTTTTCTTTAAAGATTACTGACACCTGACCTTCTCTGTTCTAGTTGGTGCCATGCTTCATGACACGTTTCACTCACAATGATTTAGATTGTGTTAAAAATAAAATATAAAATTATTTTAAGTATATGTATGTGTGTGTATCTGTATTGGATTGGGTCTGTGCATTTAAATGTAGGTACTTGTGGAGGCTAGAGGCATTGGACCCTCCTGGAGATGGAGCTACAGGAACTGCCTGGTGTTGGTACTGTGAACAGAACCCAGGTCCTCTGGAAGGGCATTGAGTTCTCTTAACTCTCAAGTCAACTCTCTAGCTTTTACATTTTCGCAGGATTGTATATCAATATATGTTGCCCAATTGCCATGCGTGATATGTGCTGAGAAGCTAACCCTGCAAGTAAAGCTGTGGCCAGTCCCCATTTCAAAGCCAAGTATGTTCATCCCAAGGTGTCCTCTACGGCTCTCTGTCTGAGGCTGAATGGGTTCCCCCAACAGGGAGGGGATAAAAGCCTAACAATGAAAATGCTATGCCTTTAGAACAGTTAGAAGGTAGATTGTTTATAGTGGGTGTGACCATTGATTAGTGCATGCAATAGAAGCACCTGCGTGGGGCCAGAGAGAAGGCTCAGCAGTAAGAGCACTTGCTGCTCTCGCAGAGGACCCAGCTTGATTTTCACCACCAACATCGGGACTCCCACAAACAATTTTAACTCCAGTTCTAAATTGGGCGCCCTCTATGACTTCCTTAATTAGGCACTGTATGCACATGATAAACACACAAGCATGGAGACCTATACACACACGCATACACACACACACAGTAAGGAATTAAAAAATTACAAAGTGATTGCACTGTGTGAGAGAAGTGGGAAGTTCAGCTGTAGGACATTCTGCCTTGGGAGGCTCAGTCATGGAGGCAAAGCTCACCTGGGAACTCCGGTCTTGTATGAGCACCGAGTTAGATGATGTGATCTCTACTTAGGATTATTTGTTAGTTTCATTTCAAAACTCACCCCAGTGGACACTCTGCTCTGCCTGGGGACTTCTTCTGTTGGAAACTCTACCTGTTTGCTTTATAGGTGACTCCTCCAGTTGACTTTTGCTGGATATTTCCTCTTCTTACTTTGATAATGTGTTCCATCTTTCTACCTATCTGCTACTTGCACTTTGGTTCGTTATATATTCAGTAAGCTCGCTCATTCAAAACCAAAACAATGACTACTGTTGACCACTGTCCATAATCCCCAGCACACCTTTCCAAGAGCTCACCAAGTCTTTGTCTGCTTCAGTGCTTTTTGTATTTAGATTTTAGGTTTTTGCAAGGCTGTTCTGTTCTTACTGCATGGGCTTAATCTGAAAGCTCTCTTTTGGGGGTACCTTCTTTTTAGTTAAGATCCTTTATAACACTTCTGTTTTCTTAACACTAAGCACAGCTTGTAAAACTTGGTTTTGGTTCTTTTTTCCTGGTATTTCCATTATTACCAGACTATCCTTGTCCTCTTGATATACCTTCACCAAGCACAACCTCTGACCGTCGCAGCAGATGCACAATAGAGCACAATAGCTGTTGATTGTCTACTTTCTTCCCTTTCTTACTTAACAATCTTGCATCATTTTTTGAGACCTAACCTTATTCTTTCCTTCTTTCTATCTATCTATCTATCTATCTATCTATCTATCTATCTATCTATCTATCTATCTATCTATCTATCTATCTTTCTATCTTTCTATCTTTCTATCTTTCTATCTTTCTATCTTATCTACCTACCTACCTACCTACCTACCTACCTACCTACCTACCTACCTACCTATCTATCTATCTATCTATCTATCTATCTATCTATCTATCTATCTATCTATCTATCTACCTATCATCTATCTATACTCTATTTATTCTCTCTCTATCTCTCTCTCTCTCTCTCTCTCTCTCTCTCTCTCTCTCTCTCTCTCTCTCCTCTACCTAATTGTTCAGCGTTTCTTTCTCTGGGTCCCTGAAGAAACAGCCACATTATGGACTGCTGCTCAGTTGTCTGTGAATATCTTCACGTTTTCCTACTCCTCCTGCAAATCCAACAAATGCTCAGGTTGCTGCTGGAGCCTTGCCCCTGGGTATAGTTCCCTTCATCACTTACTCAGAGTTACCCGGGGAATGGATGACTGACATTTGCACACTCTTAAGAAACCTTGGTTGGTTTGCATGTGTCAATAACCCAGTGCTTCTCCAAGGGAAAAGGATCATGAAGTGCATGGACCATACTGGTTTCTAGAGGGTACTGGCCTGATTCAGCTGTACTTACTGGCTGACTTCTGTTTCCATTTATTCTTTCCCTTTCCTAACCTCTCTTCAGCCTGTTTATCAGAGTCTCATGGAAGACCTCAAAGCAAACTACTCAAGTCTTTGTTTTGGACATGCTTCTCATAGACAATGGTTTTTCTTGGGGGGTGGGTGGGTGGTAGAAGCCACCTATTCACTATGTTTATTTCCCCAGGACACTATACTCTTCTGAGCACCCCCTAAACCATCCTAATTTTTTCACACGGTTCATATTTCACCATGCATTTTTGCCACTTCAGTAAAATAGCCCGTAGGGTCCAGATGGAAGAAGAAGAATCGGTGAGACTGGAAGAGGGAGGGGTTAACCCTATAATGGAAAGAGTTTTCAAATAGGGTGTGTCAAATACCACTAAGAAGAGAAATAGACTGAGGGGCAGAGGTAGGTGTATCTCTGGGCGAAAGGCGGGTTTAGTCTACATAGAGATTCCAGGCCAGCTAGGACTACACAACGAGACCCTGTCTTAAACATCATCTTATCATATAACAACCAGTGAGAAGAATTGATGGAGAACTCTCATTTGAGTTTTTTAGTGTGTTTATCTTTTTCCTTTGTTTTCAAAGCCTTTATTCCCCTACAGAGATGCTTCTCAGCATCATTTCTCTGCTCCATTTCCCTGGTACTAATGAGGCAGCTACCACTACAGACATCCTTTGGTCCTGTCAGAATTTGCTTGCCAGAAAATGGTCTGATTAAGGAAGAAGCATCTTTTAACTAACAGGAAAGTCTGACCCTCCCCCCCCCCCCCCCCCCCGCTGACCTAGTAGATTAAGATTGAAGTAAGGATCTGGGCAGTGACTGTGGAATGACGCATGGAGCGCTCTTGCTTATCTCTCCTCTTTCCACCCTATCTTCATGACCAGGTCTCCAAACTCCTCAAAGGCACATAGCCATGAGCTAGTCTTCTTTGAGTCTTATCTTCAAATTCTGTTCATGCATTAATCATAATATGATTATGATTACATATAATATATAATGTAATATATCATGTATATTTTACATATAATTATATATCATATATATTCACCCTCTGTGGCTTCTGCTTCAAAGGCTCCTCATTGGAAACAGGCAAATTTCGACTTTTGAGTTTGGTATTCACGCTCTCTCATAATCCAGGCTTACTCTCCTTTCCAAGTGCTGAATGTCATCCCACGAATACTTTCTTCTAGATGCCAAACCCTAGATTCCCAAGTTCCATTAACCTTCCATGAGCCTGATGACATAGAACTTTGTTCATTAACCACTCTGTGAATTCCCCGTGAAGCCCATCTTCTGGTCTGATAATGCATTGCCTATCATTTACAGTTTCTATCACACCCTGGCCATCTACCTGTCATAATGTTTTGTTTGCATGTTTTCTTCTGCATTGCCTGTTCAAATTCATAAATAGCTTTGTGGGTTTTTTTTGAGTTCTGGATTGCTACATACCGAAATGCTGCTTCATAAGCATATGTGGAATGAAAACATGTCAAGCACCTATCTACATCACGCACAATTATTAATTATTTGTATATATTTTAGTTTAGTTATTACAACAACTATCTAATAGATATACTGTGATCATCCCTAGTCTATGGATGAGGAAAAGCATAAGAAAGTTATCTTAGTTCAGCAAAGGAGTCATTAGGCATTTTCAGGCTAAGATACAAATTCAGATGGCCTGATACTAGAACCTAATGCTCTTTCTTGCTGTTCTTGCTATTATCATTATAGTGGGAAATAATGGGTTTAATGTGACATTCTCAAATTCAAAAATCACTTTATCTTATTCTTGTTCACCTTTGATGCCCCTTGTCCCTCCTCCCTCCCTCTTAAAGGTTTCCTTCACTCTCTTAGTAGCAGTCTACATATGAAAGAAAACTTGCCTGTGAGTTCGAGGCCAGCCTGGACTACAAGAGCTAGTTCCAGGACAGGAACCAAAAGCTATGGAGAAACCCTGTCTCGAAAAATAAAAAAAATAAAAAAAGAAAACTTGCCATCAATATTTGTCGTTCTTTCTCCTGGTGTCACCTACTGTCACCCCTATATTTAGAGTTCTTTATCTCACCTCATAGTCATCTTTCATGTCTTAAATGCACATAAATCTAGATTCTCTGAATGAGAAAAATCATTCTAGAAGTGAATCCTGGTGCTGTTCAACTCAGTGTTAATACGGAATTGTTTGTGGACTGAATGCCTGGGTGATGGGCTGAATGGCGATGGCATCGCAGATGCAGACCTGTGATGATTAAAGATACAGAAACCTCATAAAGAAGTGATTCTTCCGGAAGTCCTCAAACACTATTTTATTATGTAGCCTTTTCTTTGCTTCTTAATAACCAATACATACCACATGAAATAAAACATATTACCCCAGTCTCTGTTCACTCTCAATGACATGTTTAAAATATTGATAGGACAAACACTACTGTAGTTTTAGGCCTTTCAATTATATTCTGACGTGTTTAGTTCAGCGTGTCCAGGAAGTTCCACTGTATCAGATGGTAGATTCCTTTAGTGGTTTGCTCTGCTTAGGGCGCCTGTGGACAAGTTATCTTTAAGCAGTGTGAGTACAGTAGCGCAGAGTACTTGATGAGATCACCATTTTGGGTCATGTGCCTTGTCTATTTCCAGTAGCTATTAATGGAGAAACTGGAAAGCAGCAAAGCCACTCAGGGTGTCCTGACCCGGAATGACATCCACAGCTACATTGCTGTGATCCTAGTTAAGTCTCTGCTCCTGTGTGCCTGTAGTTAGACACCAGGGAAAGATTTTTAAAAAATGTTTGTACAACTAAATTTATGAGTTATGCATTTACTGATCTCCACATGTGTTGCTCAAAGAAGCAAATTCAACCTGTTCTAGTAGAAATTTACTCAGATCAAATTAAAATTTATTCATTCATTGATTTAAAGTCCCAAAGTTTCCCCTCCTTCCCCTTTTCCCATTATCTTCCCTCTATTGACTTCTCTTCGATTGTTTCTTTTTTCTTTTTTTCAGATAAAGTCAGGCCTCCCATAGATATCAGCTAGCTATGGTATATCAAGTTGCAGTGAGACTAGGCATCCCCTTTCCTATTAAGGCTGGATGAAGCAATCCGGTAGGAGGAATGTGTCTCAGGAATCAGCAACAGAGTCAGAGACAGTCCCTGCCCCCACCGTTAGGACTCACACAAGAAAACCAAGTTATACAACTATAATGTATATGAGGAGGATCAGTCACATGCAAGGTCTGTGGTTGGCAGTTAGTCTGTGTGAGTCCCTATGAGCCAAGGTTGGTTGTTCTATGGTATTTTTTTTTGTCATACCCTAGACATCACTGAATACTAAAATCCTTCCTCCCGCTCTTCTGCAGGACCCCCCTAGATCTGCTTAATGTTTGGCTGTGGGTCTCGGCATCTGTTTCTTTTAGATGCTGGGTGAAGCCTCTCTGATGACAGTTGGGCTAGGCATCAACCAATCTATGAGCATATAAGCATATGAGAATAGTAGAATTCATTAGAAATCATATCTTTGACATTTTTTTCTTGCCATTCGTGTTTGGTTCTATCCTAGATCTATGGGTTATCTCTCCTCTATGGATTCTGACCCTCAGTGTTGAGCTGCCTCTCAGGGTATGGGTCTCCAACTGGGCACAATTTCTGTGCCATCTCTACCTCAAAACATTTTGTAGGAAGTCAAAATGTTTGTGACAGTATTGGTGACCTAGTGCCTCCCCTGGAAGTCTTGCTTGGTTACAGGAGAAGGCTGGTTCAGGATTCATATCTCCTATTGCTAGGAGTCTTTGCTAGAACCATCCTCATAGATTCCTGGGAGTTTCCATTGTTCTGCATTTCTATTTCATCCCAGAGTTGTCCAGATTCCAGTCATCTTTCATAGTACTCTTTCTCTATGTCCTCCCCCAACCCGGTCCTTTCTGTTCCCATTTCCAGTTCCCCTTTCCGGCCCCTTCCCCTTCTACTAGCAATGTCCATTCTTTTCCCCTTCACAGTGAGATTCATATATCACTTCCTTGAGCCCTCCTTGTTACTTAGATGGGTCTGCATATTGTAGCTTGGTTCTCTTTTACTTTATGGTTAATATTCACTTATGAGTGAGTACACACCATGTTTGTCTCTGTGGGTCTGGGTTACATCACTTGGGATGATCTTTTCTAGTTCTATGCATTTGCCAGCAAATTTTCTGATACCATTTAACAGCTGAGTAATACTCCATTGTATAAATATACCCCATTTTCTTTATCCAATATTTTGTTAAGGGACATTAAGATTGTTTCCAGATTCTGACTATTACAAATAAAGTTGTGAACATAGTTGTGCAAGTGTTCTTGGGGTATGGTTGAGTATCCTTTAGGTACATGGTGTAGGAGGTCCTTCTGTATTTGTGTTGATTTCATTGGTTGATTGAATAAAGAAGCTACCTTGGCCTTGATAGGGCAGCCCTTAGGTGGGCAGAGTGGAGAGAACAGAATGCTGGGAAGAAGGAAAGTGTGGCAGACATCATGATTCTCCTGCCTGAGACAGACGCTGGTTAGATGCATGCTGGTAAGCCACAGTCAAGTGATGATACAAATTAATAGAAATGGGTTAATCAAGATGTGAGAGTTAGCCAATAAGAGGGTAGATATAATGGGCCAGGCAGTGTTTAAATGAATACAGTTTCTGTGTAATTATTTCATTGGTTAAGCTAGCCGGGTGGCGGGACGCAACCTGCCATTCTCATTATAACAGGTACAGGCCCAGGAGTCATATAGATTGGTCTGAAGGTATAGTGACTTCTAATTTTCTAGAACCGGACATATTGATTTCCAAAGTAGCCCTACAAGTGGCATTCCCACCACTAGTGGAGAAGAACTCCTCTTGCTGCACACCCTCTTCAGTATGTCACAGTATGTCACTTGTGTTTTTGATCTTAGCCATTCTGACAGTTGTGAAATGGACTCTGGGTGTCATTTTGATTTTCATTTCCAAGATGAATAAGGATGCTGAACACTTCTTTAAGTGATTCGCAGCCATTTGAGGTTACTCTGTTGAGAATTTTCTGTTTAGATCTGTACCCCATTTTTAAATTGGCTTATTTTTTTTGATGTCCAATTCCTTGAGTTCTTTTATATAGTCTAGAAATCAGCCTCTGATGTGGGTTTCATAAAGATGTTTTCCCATTCTGTGGGTAGTCATTTTGTCTTAGACAATGTCCTTTGCCTTGCAGAAACTTTTAAGTTTCTTGAAGTTCCATTTGTTAATTCTTAATATTAGTGTCTGCACTACTGGTATTCTATTCAGGAAGCTGTCTCCTGTGTCTATGTGCTGAAGGCTATTCCCCACTTTCTTTTTTATCTTGTACATTGTATCTGAGTTTAGGCTGAGGTCTTTGATCCACTTGGACTTGAGTTTTGTGAAGGTTGATAGATATGGATCTATTTGTAGTCTTCTAGACGCCAACACCCAGTTAGACCAGCACTGTTTGCTGAAGATGTTTTCTTACTTCCATTGTATAATTTTGGCTTCTTTGTCAAAAATAAGGTATCTATAGGTGTGTGAATAATTTATGCTTGTGTCTTTGATTTGATTCCATTGCTCCTCCTCTCCTTTTTAAATGCCAATACCATGTTTTTTATTACTATATCTCTATAGCACATATTAAAATTAGGGATAGTCATATCATCAGAAGTTCTTTTATTGTGTAGGATTGTTTTAGCTATCTTGGATTTTTATGTTTTTCCATATGAAGTTGAATATTGTTCTTTCATGATCTGTAAAGAATTATCTTGGAATTTTGTTGGGGATTGCATTGACTCTGTAGATAACTTTTGATAAGATGGGCATTTTTACTATGCTAATCCTACAGATCCATGAGCATATGAGATCTTTCAGAATGATATCTTCTACAGTTTCTTTCTTGAAAGACTTGAAGTTCTTGTCATATAGGTCTTTTGCTTGATTGTTTAGAGTTACACCAGAGTATTTTATATTATTTGAGGCTATTGTGAAGGGTGTTGGTTCCCCGATTTCTTTCACAATCTGACTATCATTTGTATATAGGAGGGCTACTGATTTTTTTAATTAACTTTGTATTCAGCCACTACTGTGAGGTGTTTGTCAGCTGTAGGAATCCCTGGTAGAATTTTTTGGGTTGCTTATGTATGCTATCATATTATCTACAAATTGCAATATTTTTACTTCTTCCTTTCCAATTTGTATCCTTTTAATCTTCTTACATTGTCTCCTTGCTCTAGCTAGAATTTCAAGTACTATGTTGGATAGATAGGGAGAGAGTAGACAGCCTTTTCTTGTTCCTGGTTTTAGTGGAATTTTTAAAAATTTTTCTCCATTCTCAATTTGGTGATGGCAATCTACTTGCTATATATTGCCTTTATTACATTTAAGTATGTGCCTTGTACTTATGATACCTCCAACAATTTTATACTGAAGGGGTGCTGGAATTTGTCAAAGGCTTTTTAGCAGTAGTGATATGATTGCGTGTTTTTTCTTCTTTCCATTTGTTTATATGGTGGATTATATTAACAGATATGTTGAACTATCCTTGCATCTCTTTGAGGAAGCCTATTTGATCATGGTGAATGATCTTTTTGATGTGTTCTTGGATTCAGTTTGCCATATTTTATTGAGTATTTTTGCATTTATGTTCATGAGGGAAATTGGTCTGTAATTGTCTCTTTTCTTTGTTGAGTCTTTGTGCAGTTTAGGTACCAGGATGACTGTGGCCTCATAAAATAAATTTGACAACATTCCTTCTGTTTCTATTTTGTGGAATAACTCAAGGAATATTGGTATTAGCTCTTCTTTTTAAGATCTGGTAGAATTCTGCCCTAAAACAAGTGACCCTTAAGCCTTTTTGATTGGGAGACTGTTAATGACTGTTTTTATTTCCTTGGGGGTTATTATAAGTCTATTTAAATTGTTTATCTGATCATGATTTTATTTTGGTAAGTGGTGTCTATTTTTTTTTTTTTGGTTTTTTGAGACAGGGTTTCTCTGCAGCTTTAGAGCCTGTCCTGGAACTAGCTCTGTAGACCAGGCTGGTCTCGAACTCACAGAGATCCGCCTGCCTCTGCCTCCCGAGTGCTGGGATTAAAGGCGTGCGCCACCACCGCCCGGCTGTAAGTGGTGTCTATTGAGAAAATTGTCCATTTCTTTTAGATTTATCAATTTTGTGGAGTACACTTTTCTAAAGTATGACCTAATTATTGTTTGGATTTACTCAGTTTCTATTCTTATGTCTCCCCTTTTGATTCTGATTTTGTTGATTTGGATATTGTCTCTCTGCCTTTTAGTTTGGATAAGTGTTTGTCTATCTTGTTGATTTTCTCAAAGAACCAACTTGTTGTTTTATTGCTTCTTTGTATCATTCTCTTTGTTTCTATTTTATTGATTTCAGCCCTCAATTTGATTATTTCCTGCTAGCTACTCTTGGGTGTGTTTGCTTTTTTTTTTTTTTTTTAAGGTTCTAGAGCTTTTGGGTGTGCTATTAAGTCTTTAGCGTGAGAATCTCTAGTTTTTTATGCAAATACTTAGTAATGTAAATTTTCCTGTTAGTACTTCAGTGAGGGAGGTTCTTCTGTCTATTGATTAATGAATAAAGAAACTGGCTTGGCCTATAGCAAGGTAGAACTTAGTTAAGCTGGAAAAGCTAGGCCAAATGTTGGGAGAAAGAGGAATGTTGGGAGTCAGAGAGAAGCCATGGAGCTGCCACTGAAGACAGACATGCTGAAACTTTGTTGGTAGGCCACAACCTTGTGATACATAGATTAATGGAGATAGGTTAAATTAAGATGTAAGAGTTAGCAAATAAGAAGCTAGAGCTGATGGGCAAAGCAGTGAAACTATATTAAGCAATATAGTTTCTGTGTGATTATTTCAGGTTTGAGCCACTGGGATCTGGAAAACAAGCAAGAGACCTCTTACAACAAATTGGTGCACCAAAGTGGCCAACTAAAGCCACTTAAAACCTGAGAGAGCTTGAAAAGGAATTCTAGTCAGACACAAAAGAACAGAGTTTAGCGCAGTTTCTTGGTAGCTACAATTTTTTTTTCTAGATGGGCTTGCGGTGAGGAAGGATGTTACAGTTGCTTTAAGAGAGGTGCAGTAAAAACTGTGCAGCTTCTTTGAAAATGGTGGCTGCTTGGTTTGCCAGGACACTGGGCTCTGACTTTTTCAGGAGGTCTAGCTATGAAGAATTTAAATGGGATTCGTGATCAAAGTGCTAGAAATTGCTTAATGGTGACACAGACCTGCTGTGACCCTGTATCTGGAGTGGAGAGAATGGCTCTCAGAGGCAGCAAACATGCCATGTTAGATGGGGCAGAGCCAACAGGCAGGACCGCAGAGTCGATCCTAGCCATGCCCACATTAAAAAAAGAAAAAGAAGAGGAGCTGTTGATCAGAAAATGATTACAGATACGCATTAAAGACAAATTCAGATGGAAAATACCTCTAAATGGGTCAAAGTGTTAGATAAATGTACAGAAGCTTGAAAGAGAAAAGAAAAAAGTATAGACAGTTATAAAAAGAAGTAAATGAAAAAAAAAATAAAAAAAGAAGTAAATGAGTTTTGTAAAATAAAACGAAGTCCTTAAAGAGACAGAGTCCAGACAATCATAGATTAAAAGGAGTGAGATAAATAAGTCACATAAGGATGAAAAATACACAGAGAGTCTGAATTATGTATATTATTGTGTTTTCTTTGAATTTTTTGACTGCAGAGAGACACTAGATTTTGGGTACTAAAGCCAACATATAGACTTTAAAGGTATCTTGATTTCAAAATTTGGGTCTAAGGACATGTTGCTGTAGGTCTCTTGTTGTATGTTACTTTGTCTTTTCCCCTTGCAACTTCTAATATTATTTTTTTGTTCTGTATGTTTAGTGTTTTGATTTTTATCTGATCCAAACTATTAGGTGCTCTGTAATCACCTTGTACCTTTATAAACATGTCCTCCTTTAAGTTAGGTAAATTTTCTTCTATGATTTTATAAAATATATTTTCAAGATTTTCTAGCTGAGATTCTTTTTCTTCTATTCCAATTATTCTTAGGTTTGATAATCTCATGGTGTCCCAGATTTCCTGGATGTTTTGTGTTAATATTGTTTTTGTTTTTTAGATTTAACATTTTCTTTGGCCAAAAAAATTATTTTTTATTGTATCTTCAACTCCTGAGATTTTTCTCTTCCACCTCTTGTATTCTGTTGGTGATGCTTGTGTCTGTGGTTCCTGTAGCTTACCCAGAGTTTACATTTCCTGAATTCTCCCAGTGGTATTTTCTTTTTGTCTCTATTTAGAGTTCTTGTCATGAACAGTTTTCTTCACTTGTTTGTTCATTTTTTTCTTGCCTTTCTTGGCGATTTTAAGGGATTTGTTAATTTCCTCTATTTTTTTTTGTCTTCTCAGTTTCCTTAGGGAAGTTTTTCATTTCCTCTTTTAGGACCTCTCTAATTTTCCTAAAGTTGTTTTTAAGGTCATTTTATTGTGCTTCAATGTGTTGGGGTGTTCATACCTTACTGTCGAAGTATAGTTGGGCTCTGGTATGCTATATCACCATGGCTGATATTAATTGTATTTTTACACTGGCATTTAGACATATAGGTTTGGGATGATTAATTCTAGTCCTCTATTTCTGTGTTTGTGTTTGTTGGATGGTTGTTTTGTTGCTTACTTCTGTTTTCTCTTTGGTTTTCTAGTCTTTGCGGCCTGGTGTAACCCCTGGTTTAATCGAGAGTGGCCTTCTAGACGTTAGTTTGGCCTTTGGTGCTTCTGACTGGTGTGGCCTGCACCTGCTATTCTGCCTTTACTTGAGCAGTTGAAGTCTGATCAAGATGATGTTGGTATTGAACTTTGGCCTTGTGGTGTTAGGAACACTTTTATATCTGAGTCACATCCACAGACAAAAATGTGAGTCCTTATTGCTTCAAAATTTATTATATTTCCATTTTGAACTGTTTAGCATGTGCATGAACATTTGTGCTTGCACACTGGAGGTAAGAGCATAATTTGCAGGAGTCAGTTTTCTTCCTCTACCATGTGGAACTTGTAGATTGAGTTCAGTTGTCAGACTTGGTCTCAAGTATTTTTACCTATCATGTCATCTTGCTGGTCTATTGGTTTTTGTTGTTGTATTTTGTTTTGTTTCAAATAATTTATTTGAAGACACCTAGTAAATGACTGGAGAACTGGAAAGATTACTACATAAAGTTGGATTTATTAATTTCTCATTTTCTAAATTTGAATTTGAGCTGGTTTTGGTGTTACGTAAGAAATCCCTGTTTCTAGGGAATGTGAACAAACATTTATTGACTGAATAATTTTTTCCTCTTCATTTACAATTGATATAGCTTGGAAAGATTTTCAATAATTTTAACAGTGGATAATTGACCAAAAGAGTTCGTTCTTTAACTTTTGGGGATTTTTTAAATTATTTTTTCTTATTCATTATTTATTCTTCTTTCATACAGTACATCTCTACTATATGTTCTCCTCCCTCTACTCCTTCCAGTCCCCACCCCAAAACATATACTCCTCCCCTCTCCCCCAGATCGATGCCTTCCCTTTAGAAAAGAGCAGGCCTCCTGGAGATATCAACCAAATACACCATAATAAGACACAATAAGACAAAGTACAACCCTCATATCAGGACTAGGCCAGGTAACATGGTAGGCGGAAAAGTCCCAAGAGTAGGCAAAAGAGTCAGAGACAACCTCATTCCCACTGTTAGCATCCCTATGAAAACACCAAGCTAACAACCATAACATATTTGCAGAGAACCCAATGCAAACCCATGAAGGCTCCATGGCTGGAGCCTCAGTCTCTGTGATGCCCTTGAGCCCTGTTTAGTTGATTCTGTGAGCTGTGTTCTTCTGGTGTCTTTGGCCCCTCCTATAATTCTTCCTCCCTTCCTTCTGTATGATTCCCTGAGCTCAAAGGGGAGGGACCTGATGGAGGTCTCCAACTTGGGTCCTCTTTCTGCCTAGTGTTTGTCTGTGGGTCTCTGCATCTGTTCTCTACAGCTGCTGGGGGAAGCCTCTCTGATTGGGCTAAGCACTGATTTATGAGAAGAATAGAATATCATTAGGAATCATTTTATTTCCTTTTTTTCTACCCTGTTACTGATAAAGTTATCCTGAACCTGGGACAGTGGAGCCTAAAGATGAGGTAGACTAAAGTCTCATGCAATAGCCATCTGTATTCAGGGAACCAGACAACTTACATTCTGAGAATATTCTGGGGGTTAGGCTAAATCATATGAGCAAAGTTCACTTGAGTTCGAGCTATATACAGTCACAAGGGCTGGTTCACAGGAGTTTAATCTGCACACACTTGGGAGGACAACTCATGCTTGGAAACATCTTTGAACAATGACAGTATGATGATGGGTACTATAAAGCAAACCCTACCCTAGTTACCCCCGAAAGGAACACAGAAGCACTTTCCAAAAACAACCCAAGTTATGTGGAACAGACATTACAAGACTCTAGCTTGTTTACTTGGAGTTTTCTTTTTGTTTATTTATTTTTAAGTGGTATACACATCTTTTAAAACATT
This sequence comes from Microtus ochrogaster, assembly GCF_000317375.1. Lineage (NCBI taxonomy): Eukaryota > Metazoa > Chordata > Mammalia > Rodentia > Cricetidae > Microtus > Microtus ochrogaster. The sequence goes on from NW_004949159.1 coordinate 663,155, forward strand.
TTTTTATAGCAATCACCATTTCCCCTCCTGCTTCTTCCATTTCCCCCATCTCCTCTCATATCTCCCTGCCTTCTATACCCTCCTTCCAAAAAGTAATGTGTTCCATGGGGAGACGACAAAGACTTGCACATTCAGTTAAGGGAGGACGAACCCCTCCCCCTTGTCTCCGCACATCAAGGATGAGCAAGACATTCAAGCATATGGAATGGGCTCTAAAAAGCCAGCTTATGCACCAGGGATAGATCTTGGTCACCCTGTCAGGGGCCCTAAAAACAGACCAGACTATACAACTGTCACTCATATGCAGAGGGCCTAGATTGGTCCCGTGTAGGCTTTCCAGTTGTGTTCAGCTGTGTTCATTACAGCCTTATTCATAATAACCAGAACATGGAAACAGCTGAAGAATGAATAGAGAAAATGTGGTGCATTTACACGATGGCTTTTCTTATAATCTCTCAGAAATTTTCACACAGTTTCATTCATGAACCATGCTCTGACAATAACCAGATAAACCTATGAAGAGGGTGATTTTCTATATAATAATAATCAAGCATCTATCTCTCAATTTCCTAATTACATATGACCATATGGTGATGGGTGTTATTTAGATTTTTTTTGAGTGCTTGTTTGTTTTGTTTTGTTTTTTGAGGTTTTTTTTTCTTTTTTTTTTTTTTTTTACTTTCTGTTCCATTGTCTTCTACAAACCTGCTTTACAACTACTCATGATTTTACTCCCTGAAAGGTCCCCATAAATGGGACCCAGGGCTGCTCTCTCTCTAACCAAACTTAGGAGGCATTGGCTAACCAGCTCTCATGTACACCCCAACGAAAGTCAAACTTGATTCAAATTTGGCTCACATTGTGGTAGTGGTCTTATTCTTGTCCGGTGGGATTAACATGACCTCCGTAGAGTTTAGGTCTCCAGAACCCATGTAAAAGCCAGACAAGAAGGGACATACTCTTCAGCACCCCCACAACAAGATAGGAAGTGGAGAGAGAATAATTTATTGGAAGCTCACAGGCCAAGATGCACACAAAGAGGCTTAGTAATCCCAATGATGGGAAGAAGACTACCAGTACAATTTTTTTTTGTTTCTCTGGGTATTTCTTTCCCTTCTCCCCTGTACAAGGTCATCAGAATCTTTGCTATCTTGGCCTGCTCTTGCAGGAGTGCAACATTCTACAGCTCTCAGAGTCATGTGAGACCCATGGGCATAATATGTGTAAGAGTCTTAAAACCCAGAAGCTCTTCATAGGGACAGCAACAGTCTTGTCGTGCTGCTGACTGTGGGTTATTCTTAATTTTTGCATTATGTTCTAAGTGATATTTGGATTCTCTTCTTCCTCAATATATTTTGTAAATTTGCTTGTTATGCTGTTCTTTCTCATGAAAACATAAAGTAAAAAGGAATCAATAACTAGGAGAGAGAAGCATGTAATGTGAAGAGGGTGCATTTTTCACTCAAAAAAATAGCTCAAAATAAAAGAGGATTTCTTTAAAAATAAAGAAGGATTTAATCACAGAGGAAAATACCATTTTGTCCTTGGGTAGAGACTAGAGTATCCCAAGATGGAAGAGGAGAGCTGAGGGTAATATTGGGAGGTTCTCTTGACTTCACAGGAGAACCAACAAAGTCGTAAAGACTTTGTGGAGCATGGAATTCCTAAAGTCAAATTTTGGTTTGTTTTTATAAAACTTGAAACCAGTCCTCTTTTAAAAATTAGGTTAAGTTATTGATCTTTTCTGCTAAGAAGACATTTAAAAAATCAAATTTTATGGTTAGTTGAGATGATTATGTCTTTGTTGTCAGACATTTTAGGAAAGAGACATTAAAGAAGTCAAGTTTATTTCAGTATCTGTTTTAAAATCTTTTAAATGGGGTCAATGAAGTGACTCAGCAGATAAGGGCACTAGCTACCAAGTATGAGAATCTGAGCTCCATCTCAGGATCCACTTGGTGGGAGATGATAGCTGACTCCTGAGATTGTCCTCTGACTTCTACATTTGTCTGTAGACATATGTGCACATACTCAAAACAAAGAACTAAAACTCAATAAAAATTAAAAAATCTTTTAAATGCAACTTTATAGTTAACTATCTTAATTTGATTCTAGGAGAGGAAACTATATTGCTTTTTCAGTTACTAAGCTTCCTGCACAAGTCTAACGGCTGATCTAAGTCTTTTGTCATTAAACAGTTTTGATCATCACCACATATACATAAATAAATAAATAAACAAATAAATAAATAAATAAATAATGACTGCACATAAACAAACAACAAGCAGGCAAATATATTCTAGTTTGTATTTCTTTTCCAAATTAGTTTTTACAAAATGCTTCACCCTATTTGTTTATTTTGTATTCTTCTTTTCAATCTTTGAAATAGCTGTCTGTTGACTTTCCATAGAAGTCTGCCCCTGTGTGAAGAACCTTAGGACAGACAGAATTAAACTTGGTATCTCAGTCCCAGTGGATAGCCAAAGCCATCTACACTTTTTAGTTGTTAAAATTTGAAAAAAAGAAAAGGGATTTTGTTGGTACTGACTTATCAACATTTGTCAGAATCTTCCCCCTACCGCCAAAGTGGTATTAGGACTGATGTCATCACAGTATCAGGGAAAGTGGGAATGAAACTTTCAGATGTTCAATCAGCAATATCTTCAGGGAAAATTGTCCAAAGGCAAGAACAGGGGTACAGGGATTGTCAGAATCAAAATTTTTAACCACTTTGACCTTGGCAGAAGAGTAACAAGTTTTCACAGGAATTGCTAACAATTCTTTACATATAGCCATAATTCAAGATAGTTTGTAATATTTTTTTCTGGTACAAAGAAAAGAGAGAGTCTTTTCAATTTCTTTCAAACTTTCCAATTTATTCTAGTTCTTAATGCCATCATGGAAGTTTTTCTGCTGTCAGGGAAGCCTTCCCACTGTTTTTTTTTTGGGGGGGATGACTGAATGCAGGGGACATTGCCCACAGTGGAGAATGAAGGGCCTGTGTGGATGGATGCATGTGTCATTGATCACAATGGAGGATCATAGGGAACATATGGGTGGGTACAGGGGTCATTGCTCACAGTGGATAATGAAGGGCATGTGTGGATGTATACCCACACTTTCTTCTTTTTCCTGGAAGCTCTTTTATAGTCCATATCCCAGGAATCAATCTGTATATACATCTTATTAACACCATAGAACGTATGCACTCCCATGCCTTTCTTGTTCTGAGTGGACTCCCCTGTTGAGGCAGTATTTGGAGGAGTACAGGGTTGATACTGAACTTTGATATTGAGAAAACAGTGCCATACAAGATGGTGTTAACCAGAGAGGGGCACACATCACAAGAATCAGAAGTGTGGTTGACTTCCTAATCAGAGTGCTGGCCTGAGCTCTGGGTTGATTGCCTGTGTTTGCTCTTCCTATAAGGCCTGCTGACTAGAGATGAGTTGGAAGGCAGATTGCTCTTAGGATGATCTCCTGAGATCTCTCCTCACACCACTGCCTCTCTTTTCATTTATTTATTTTTTTAAGAAATGAAAACAAACTATGTTTTTTCATTATACATACCAATCCAAGTTCCCACTTCCTCCTCTCCTCCCATTTCTTCCACCTCACCCCATCCAATCCTCAGAGAGGGTAAGGAACATTGCTCTGTGGAAGGTTCAAGGCCCTCCCTACTATACCTAGTCTAGGCAAAGAGAATAGATTCCTAAAAAGCCAGTACACACAGTAGGGACAAATCCTGGTGCCACTGTCAGTGGCCCCTCCGTCTGCCCCAGCCATGCAACTGTCAACCACATTCAGAGGGGCTAGTTTGGTCCTATGCTTGTTCCTTCACAGTCTGCTTGGAGTTGGTGAGCTCCCATTAGCTCAGGAAGACTGTTTCAGTGGGTGTACCCATTATGGTTTTGACCTCTTTGCTCATATTCTCATTCCTCCCTCTCTTCAACTGGACTTTGGGAGCTCAGTCCAGTGCTCTGATGCAGGTCTTTGCTTCTGTTTCCATCAGTTGCTGGATGAAGATTCTAAAGTGATATTTAAGATATTCATCAGTCTGACTACAGGGCAAGTCAAGATCAGGCCCCCTCTCTTCTATTGCTTAGGGTCTTAGCTGGGGTCATCCTTGTGGATTCCTGAAAATTTCTCTAGAGACAGTTTTCTGCTAACCCTATAATGGCTCCCTCAATCAAGAGATCTCTTTCCTTGCTCTCATCTCCGTCCTTCCTCCATCTCTAATATCCCATTCCCTCAAGTTCTCCTCAACCCTTTCCTTCTTCCCTCCTCTTTCCTTTCTACCATCCCTTCTCCCTCCCACCCCCATGCTCCCAATTTTGTCAGGCGATCTTGTTTGTTTCCACTTTCCAGGTGGATTTAGATATGTTTTTCTTAGGATCCACCTTATAACTTAGCTTCTCTAGGATCATGAACTATAGGTTCATTGTCCTTTGTTTATAGGTAGTATCCACTTAGGAGTGAGTACATACCATATTCATCTTTTTGGGTCTGGGTTACCTCACTCAGGATACTGACTCTCTTAATAAAGCCTAACTTTAATATTCAACTTTTATGTTAATTAAACATAAAAGTTTTTATGGTAACAGACAAAAATGACATATCTATTCCGATATGGTTGAGACCTTGCACTTGACTGCTAGCCTTCCATATTTAAGAATCTACATTACATGGCCTACAGTAAATTGCAAAAGCAGTCAAATTTAGGTGGACTACACAAGAGTTCATGACTTTTGCTTGACTTGTGGTCTTATTCCAAGATTCTGGCAGCAGAGAATGACTTAATAATCTACTCTGTGGCATGAATTGCAATTTGTGTGTGTGTGAGTGATTGCATGTGTGATGCATGCTTTTGCATGAGTGCATCTATGTGTCATTGTACATTCATTTGGAAGGCCAAGGAGGCTATGGAGTGTTTGCTGCTGTTAGTCCTCTTTTTTATTTTCTTGAGACAGGATCTACCACTAAACTAGGAGCCTGCTATTTTGCCTAGACTCACTAGTCAATGGGCTTCTGGTATCCATTCCCTAATACAGTCAGGAGAAATATGCAGCCAGGTCTGGGCTTTCACTCGGGTACTGGAGATTTGAACTCAGTTCGTCGTGTTTCAAAGCAAGCACTTTTACTTTGTAAACATCTGTCATCCCTGAATTGCAATCTTCAGAGTCTCCCTTGACAGCCCACTCCTCTATTCCTCTCTACCCATATTGTCTTTGGTGTCAAATGATGTCATACTTACCTTTAACATCCATCAAACAAACTCACACCTGTCCAGACTTATGACATCAAACTCGCATTAGGTTATAATTTTATCAAGTTGCCATCATTGCTTTGCCCAGCCACAGCTTTCTCTCTCTCTGCTGACAAAAACTTGACTCCCACTGATGTACATTGCTGGAGTAATCTTTCCAAGATGTAAGGCCGTCACATCTCCTTAAAATCCTAGTGGCTAATTATGTTTGAGGGACCTGCATGCTTTTCACACCCTCTTTCAACATCAAACCCTTTCTCCCATTCTCCACTCCAGCCTCCTGGTTCCTGAAGGAACCTGGTTCTGCCTCCATCATTCATACCACAGGCCATTGCATCTTACATGAGATGATGTGCTGCTCGTCTCTGTCTGGAAGCTCACCTTCCTCCATTTTCTTTAATCCTTTAGAACTTTCCTTGGGCACTGCTTCTTTAGCGAATGTCTCATTTCTTTGACTTGGTCACATTAGTGATTTTCTACTGTATATGCAATTATACGATTAATGGTTGACTTTTTGAATTTTATTCCCCGAGAACAGACCACATGTTGATTGTACTCATTCTTGTGTCCCTGCTACTCAATGTTTAATTGCAAAGACAGTCTTTCAGGACATTTCTGCTGATAGGAGAGTTGATCAGTTTTTCTCTTTCTTTGCAGATTTGCTGTCTCATAAATAATGACCATTTAGAAAAGACCCAGTAAAGAATATTTGCATTTTTAATATTTCCCAATTCAAATTGAAGGCACAGAAAGCAGCAAGAATGGGTAATTTTTCAATTCAAAACAATATTTATAGCATTATAAAATATGTTTTACAGATTAAACAGTTAAAATAATTGCATTACTATTTCTTATTTCTCAAATAATAACTGTGAGCCCTTTAAAAGACTAATTTAAAAAAAATCTCTCTTCTTTTTCTTATCAGAAGAACATTACACAGTGATTTTAGAGAAAATGTCCCAATTAATTCTGAAAAATATGCCAAAGGCTGAGTAAGTATTCTTGCAATGATCAAGAGTTTTTTTTTTTTTTTTTCATGAACAAGGTAACTTTAAGTTATTTATTTAGGCCATCTCCTCTTGTAAGCAAAGGGATGGAAGATCAGTGTAATGGTCACTGTAGGATACAAGGAAAGATGAGCTTAGCGCCCCATGCGCTTTCATGGTCCACAAAGTAATGGTCCAAACCAGTGCTGTGGTCCCTTGCTGCCTGGGGGAAGATCCAAGTTCTCTTTACTCATCTTCATAGCCAGTCGGAAGTGGATTCACATGAGGGTTGTGGAAGAGGGTATGGTTACCATCTCCCCAGGGGAAGGGCTTGGTCCTGATGTGGATTGAGGGTAGGCGACGAACTCGGGTCTCTCGTGCTCTCCATGCTGCGACTTCAGGAAGACGTTGAGCATGCTCACTCCCACCCCGGGCAGCGCCACGAAGTAGGTGAGGGCCTTCCACATGCGAGCTGAACCCTCCTCGCCATGGGCGCCACTCGACATGGGCCGCCCCACCCGTGGGAGGGCCCGGCTCAGCAGGCCCGACAACCGAGACCCGAACACCGAGGACACCATCTTGGAACTCTGATCAAGAGTTTTGAAATCATGTGTAACATTCCTCTTTTCTGTAGAGATATTTGACCTTATATGGTAATGTTGATGTGTAACTGCATCTGTCTCAGTGTCTGTGTGTATGTGAATGCAAAATACACACAAGATATACGTATATGTAATTATATGCAGCTATATGTTCAACAATTCAGGATATTAATGACAATGAAATAATAACTGCTTTGGGGATGTTATGTTTAAATACTTATTATTATTTTTTTAGCTATTCCAGTTTATTCAATGATTTTGTTGAATCTGAGTTTTTTCTGATTGACGGAGACTCCTTATTTGTCACGTGTGTATGTGAGAAGTCACTTAAGCCGGGGCAGAGTCTCCACTTCTTCTACCTGGTTGAGAGCTACATGCTGGATGTCATTCGCAAAGGAGGACATTTTGCCATAGTTTTCTTCAAGGTAACACAGACCACCTGAGCTTTTTATCCTCTGAAGACTGAAAACAGAATTCATTTAAAAGATTAGAGACTAGGAATCTTGTCGCTGAAGCTGGCTTTGAACTCATGATGCTCTTGCTTCTGCTTCCCAAGTGAAAGAATTTCAGGTTTGGACTATCACCCCTTGCTATAACTAAGATTATTTTTATAAGATTTTATGAACATTTTCACCAGTGACTGCAGAGCAAAATACATTTTTATGAACATTTTCACCAGTGACTGCAGAGCAAAATAGATTTTTAAAAGTTTAGAAAATTAGATGAGGGCTAAGGCAAGGAGGTTCAAAGTTTGAAGTTCACCTGCATCTTACACAGTGAGATGATGAGTAGTTTAGCCAACCTGGAAAGACCTTAAAATAAAAAAAATCTAGAAATGCAACTTAGTGGTAGAAGACTTGCCTATTGTGTGCAAGGCTGTGGGTTCAATCTTCAGGACAAATAATGAACAAAATAAAACAAAACAAAAATCACAAACCATTTAAAAGTCATAAAATTTAAAGAGAATAGGAGAAAAAAGCAATTAACCTAGCATTGCAGTGTTGTGGAATAAACACAATTAGATTATTTTGTAATGTATAATGATGGAAAATTTTACTGTACAGACAGAGTAACAAGAGTTGATGAAATTCTCAACAGTGGCCCCACTGTTTTCAATTCAACTTCTCCAACTTCGAGAACTACTTTGCCTTCAAAACTCCGTAGGCAACTTATTTGAGTACACACATGAACTCACTGAACTCAATTTTGCTTTTGTATGTTCTGTTATAAATATCTAGGAAAGAATACCATATTGTGTGTAATTAATAAAAGTTTGACAATTTGAAATACAGGTATAATATAAATATATAAATATCTAGGAAAGAATATCATATTGTGTGTAATTAATAAAAGTTTGACAATTTGAAATACAGGTATATCTACTGCTACCATATCTTCCTATTCCTATATTCATGGCAGCTAATGCTGTACTCAGGAAATATGGAGTGGATTTGTTCAATCAGTTTGCAACTTATGTTGCTGTATATTTCTGACCATTGCTGGCTAGCAGAATTTTGTACAAGGATCTAGGTTTCTACCCTGTGTTTATAATTAGTTGCGTAGATTTGAGCTACGGAAAAAAAAAAAAGCTCTTGCTTTGTTTAAGAAATGTCACTGCAGTGTGGAATTATTCTCTATAATAATGTATTCTCCTTCAGGTGCCAATTCCAAATGCTGGCTAGCAGAATTTTGTACAATGATCCAGCTTTGTACCCTGTGTTTACAATTAGTTACACAGGTTTTGGTCTACAGAAAAAAAAAACTCTTGCTGTTTAAGAAATGTCACTGCAGTGTGGAATTATTCTTTAGAATAATGTATTCTCCTTTAGCTGCTATTGCAGAAAACTTATAGTTACAAGTTATTATTGTCATAGGTTTTTTTTGTCCTTTGTCTTTCTGAGGAGAGGTTGGAAAGAGAATGCTTAGAAATAAGGAGGCAAAGTGTAATGAACTCTGGGTACTATGGGCTTGTGTGATTTACAGCATACATTTCTTAACAATAAAATTCCAGGGGCAATTTACTGACTAAACAACAGAATACAAAAAAAAAAAAAAAACAACAACAAAAGCACCCCAAAACAAAAACTTTGTTGTATCATATTCCTTCAGTCACCTTAATGATATGTCACCTGCCTGAACTAGTAAAATACTAAATGATACTTTCCAAATAATGTCCTTTGTCTCCTCCTCTATAGGATGCTGAATATGCATACTTCAGTGTCCCTGAACTTCTTACACTGAGAACTGCTTTAATTATGCACCTTCAGAAGAATACTGCCATTGATGTGTGGACTGAATTTTCTGGATGCTTGTCAAAAGAGTGGCATATTTCCCTGGATCAGAGATGCCCATATTTCTTGATTCTTGCTGATGAAGGCCTGAACAACCAGCAGACACACCTTTTCAACTTTATAGCCATTCAGTCTTGGGCAATGAAAGTCAACATAGTGCTCTTCTCAGGACAAACATCTGACATCCTCCGTCTTTATGCATATTTTATGCAAAGCTCATATTCAGAGCAGCTGTTTTTCAAGAAGGTAATGTATATCTACAGGACAATGTTCTAGAACTTTAAAAACATTTCTAAATTAATTCAGAACATAAGGCTCTGTGGTTAAGAATGCTTGGTATTCCTGTCATGTTGGGTAGTTCATAACTGCCTATAACTCCAGCTCCAAAGGGATTTGACACCTCTGGCCTCTGTGTATACCATCCTTATATGCAGATACCTACCTACCTACATACCTACATATATACAAACAGACAAACACACAGACACATACATACACACAAGGCTAAAAATGAAACAAATTTTTAAAAGGTAACTATCTTGATTCAATATTGACTCTACCTTCCATATATAAACCATTATAAATTTAATAAGATGATATTTAGGTTAATAATAATGCTGATGAATAATAGCATATAGTAATTTACTAAGTACTTTGCATCATAGACTAGCTCTTAACACTTACAAATTATTTATATTCAACATTCACAAAAGTCCCATGAGGCAAACATAAGAATTATCTATATTTCAATATGAAATGGATTCTTGACTATGTAACCTGTTTAAAAACACTAGTAAATGAGTAGTACAAGAGAATGTAGAATTTATGAGAAGCAGTGTTATCCTGTACTCTATGTCCTCAAACACTGTGTGGTGTGTGAAATCCAAGTTATTGAAGGCCAGAAAGACATGAAATCGGAGGCAAAGGTATGTCTCTGTTGCTAAGATCTACCAGTAAAATGATAAATTATGTGGTTTCATTTAAGGAGAACACACCAGAGCAGGTTAAAGAAAAGAATGTGATGTATTTATGTTTGCATAAATAATTTCAGCCAATAATTCAAAGGCTTTTCGATTAGAATTCAAATTTTATGATAGTATTATTTTACTTATATGGGTATATTTGAGAAACTAATTTATTGAAAATTCCAGAATAAAGAATGTGTACTGACTTTATAAATTAATATAGTTTGATTATTTTTTAACTAGTTAAGGTGAATTCTGCATATGAATATTATTCCAGAGCTCATCAAAGTAGGTTTTGAACGTGTGTCCCTCTTTGAGAATTGCATCATGCCCATCATTGCGCATTTGCATATGTACACAAAAAGTTTTCATGATGTGACATGATGGTTTATTTTGCTTTTGTTAGGATTCCTATCACTAAATTATTCCTAACTCTGACTGCCAACTGTGAGCAGAGACAGGCCTGGGCTTTATTTTTACATACAGGACAAATACTAAATATTGAGTTTATGTTGTGGTTCTTTTTCTTTTCATAGACTGGGTCTCACTGTGTGGCTCAGGCTGGTTTGGAACTCACAAAGTTACACTTTCCTCAGCACCCCTCTGATGGCGAAGGGTCATCTGTCTATGTGTTACTTTCATTGGTTAATGAAGAAACTGCCTTGGCCCTTTGATAGACCAGAAAATTAGGTAGGTGGAGTAAACAGAACAGGATGCTGGGTAGAAGGCAGTGAGGCAATCGCTATGATTCTCTGACCTGAGACAGAGGCAGGTTAGGATCTTTCTCGGTAAGCCACAATCTCGTGGTGCTACACAGATTACTAAATATGGGTTAAAGCAAAATATGAGAGTTAGCCAAGAAGAGGCAAGATATAATGGGCCAGGCAGTGTTTAAATGAATACAATCTGTGTGTTGTTATTTTGGGTGTAAAGCTAGCTGTGTGGGAGTTGGGTGGGACAAAAAGCAGGCCTGCTCACCTCATCACTACAGAATGGCACCCAACAGAAAATCTAACATGACTACAAGCTTGACTATTATTGATGATTATCCATTAACAAACAATATTTTCTAATTATACATTACATTTTTAAATGAACTCACAATCACAATACCTTAATAAATATCAGAAATGCATATACATATAACAAAATTGACCTTAAAATCCATACCAATGCAAATTATTCATATCTATATCATATCCCCCTTTAAATATAAAAGAACATTTATAAACAATATTTGGGAATATGGGCACAGTTTTTTTTCTCTCCAAACCACTTCATACTGAATGGGGGCGCTGTTATTCAGGTCTTTCATGGTATAACCTGTCTGCTAGGTTTCTCTCAGTCAGCAGTTGAGCAAAGCAATTTTTTGAGGGTGTTCACAGCAACCTTCAGGAGGGCATGGTCTTTCATACCATATTGGGATAGAAGCAATCCACAGGGTTTCATCCTCTGTGAAAACAGAAGAAGAAACTCTTTTCTAAAGCATGATATCCTTAGATCCAAATTCTGAAGTCAAGATATTTTCAAAATATCTATCTTGGATTAGTTCAGCAGCATTTATAAACAAAAATCTTTTAGCAGCTGTTGTTCCTTCCTCAGCATTCAAACAATTCAAAGAGAGCATAATAGCATACAGTATCAAGATTCTCTGTGTATTTTCCATCTTTGTTCAGCTTTATTTTAACCTCTATTTCGTTTATTTTTGTTTTTACTTTTTGAGACAGGTTGTCTGTATATCTTTGTCCTGGAATAACTCTGTAGACCAGGCTGTCCTTGAACTCACAGAGGTTCATCTGTCTCTGCCTCCCAGGCATTGGGATTAAAGGTGTGTCCTGCCATACCTTGAAGTCACAGAGGTCAATCTACCTCTGCCCTTTGAAGTTTCAGAGGTCAATCTACCTCTGCTTCCAAGTGTTGGGATTAAAGGTGTGTACCAACACACCCAACTACTCTCTTTTTTTTTACTTTCAAGAAATTTAACCTTTAGCCTACATATATTTTTAACACACTATAAACCATTTAGAGTTTTTCTTTCAACTTTGAATCTTTCTTTTACTGTATATCTCTTTTTTTGTGACCACGTGAATCTTTAAGGAGAGGATGAAAGCCATGGCTTTGATGGCTAGATCCAGCCAATTTCTTAGATTTCCAGCCTCATGGTGGTGGTACTGGCTGTAGCCATGTTTATTGCCACAACTCTATGGCATTTCAAGATCCATGCTAGCAAGCAAGCTGCAGCATTCTGCTTACAGACCACACTCAGTTGGACTGCCTGTCTGAAAGTCAGAGTTTGCCCTGGCAGTATGGACCAGAACTCCAGCATTTTAAAACAGCGTAACTTTTTTCCTGCTATGGCTGAAAACCGAAAAGCATGCATTCATCTTTTCATCAACACCATTTAGTTGTTTTGTGGCAGGACCTCTTAAAAGAACTGCAGGGTTTTGCAGCTAAAGCTGAGTCAGGAAGCCTATCTTAGATGAGAATGCTTGCTTGCCTCTAGCAAGCAGAGCAGACCCGAGAAATTCCTGCTACCAAGAAAGCATGCTTTACTCTATTCTTTCCCAAGCTTTCTCAGGCTTTCTGTGGATTCAGTTATCCACATCTGGGTGCCATTCTGTAGTGATGAGCTATGGACAGGCCTGCTTTTCGTCTTGCCTGGCTTCCGCATGGCTAGCTTTATACCCGAAATAATAACACACAGATTGTATTCATTTAAACACTGCCTGGCCCATTAGTTTCAGCTTATTATCATCTAGTTCTCACATCTTGCTTTAACCAATATTTAGTAATCTGTATAGCACCAGGAGGTGGTGGCTTACTAGGAAAGATCCTAACCTGCCTCTGTCTCAGGTCGGAGAATCATGGAGACTGCCTCATTGCATTCTACCCAACATCCTGTTCTGTTTACTCCACCTACCTAATTTTCTGTCCTATCAAAGGGCCAACACAGTTTCTTTATTAACCAATGAAAGTAACACATAGATAGATGACTCTCCTTCATCACCCCTGGGTACTGGGATTAAATGCATGTGGCACCATACCCAGCCCAAGTGTATAGTATTATGTTGATAGCAATTTCTAAATCTGAGTTCTGAAAAATCTTGCAAATGTTGACAATTACATGGCTGGGGCAGACTGATAGGTCACTGACAGTGGAACCAGGATTTATCCCTAATGCTTGTACTGGCTTTTTGGGAACTTTTTCTCTTTATATAGATAACTTGGATCAGCCTAGATATAGTAAAGAGGGCCTTGGGCCTTCTCCAGACCAATGTGCCTTACCCTCTCTGAGAAGTGGATGGCAGTGGGGTGGAGGGTGTGTGGAGGGAATGGGAGGGGAGGAAGGAGAGGGAACTTGGATTGGTATGTATAATGAAAAAAAAAGATAGTTTGTTTCCTTTTTAAAAAAAATTAAAAATAAAACTTAGTAGATAAAATTTACCTCAAAGGAGTGTTTTTGCATTAATTGACTTGAGGACTACTTAAAAATTTAAAATAGAATGAAATATCATCTTATGACTCTATTTGTAGATTAGTGGAAATGACATTGAAACTGTTGGCAATGACTGTTTCCAATACCGCAGATGCCTATGGGGAGGAGATTGTAGTGTCTTTTTAGGTGGTTGTTTGAAATGTGACATAAAGCTGGGCGGTGGTGGCGCACACCTTTAATCGCAGCACTCGGGAGGCAGAGGCAGGTGGATCTCAGTGAGTTCGAGACCAGCCTGGTCTACAGAGCTAGTTCCAGGATAGGCTCCAAAGCCACAGAGAAACCCTGTCTCGAAAAGCCAAAAAAAAAAAAAAATGTGACATAAAGAAGCACACTGAATTAACAGCATTTATAACTTTGTGAAACTGCTAAAATAAGGTTGCTATTATTGCCAGAAGAGATATCCAAGTATTGCCTTGGAAGACTTTCCAAACACTACTAAACATCCTCAATTACAGTAATGTAGATTTAAACTTAGGGCCTCATTGTAATAGGATTGCTTCTTAAATTTCTGAGTTTTGCAGTTGAGAAATAATAATTTTATTTATTATAACTTATCATATTTTGTTTTTCAGAATTGGAGGAAGATAATGATGGCTTACGAAACCTTGATTCAACGGCTAGAAAAATATAGAGACCTGAATTTAACAACTCTGTTTGGAGATTTAAAATTTAATAATATGGTGGAAAAGGTAATAGAAATTGAAAAAACAGTTTTAGTTGAACTATCATTTTAAAAGTGTGTGTGTGTGTCTGTGTGAAGGCCAGAGTAACCTAGTGTATCATTCCTAGAATTTTACCTTATTTGAGACCAGCAGTAACAGAATCTTGTAGAGGCAGAGAGTGGGAGAGATACTAGACATCTTACCCCTATTCCTGGTCTGAGAAGAGATGTCTCTATTTGTCCCTGTCAAGCAGGACTAAGATACAGATATGTGTGTGCTCTGATATAAAGAATACAACCTCGAACTTCTCCTATTGTTTATACCATGGACACAGTGGTTAATATACTACAGTAGTATTGTATTCCCCTTAGTTCACTGTTATCATGTTGCATTGAGACATTTTCTAACACTGCATTCCTGGTCTCCATATACTCCATCATGGTGTATTGCTTTGATAATATGGTCTTGGGTTCTTTTTGTTGTTTTTCCTGTTGTATTTTGCCTTGGTGGCATCTGTGATACCCTAATGTAATTTTCAGTTTTTGTCTTGCCTTACATTTATTTGTAAGTTTTTATTAATTATTTTATATTTTACATACCAGTCCCAGTTCCCTCTCCCTCCTCTCCTCACTTTCCCTCCTTCCCCCTTCCTACCCCCATCCACTCCTCAAAGGAATAAGGCCTCCCCTGAAAGTCAACTAGTCTGTCCCATCACCTCCTTGAGACAGGATCAAGTACCCTGCCCCATGCCCAAGCTGAGCAAGGTATCTCTCCATAGAGAATGGGCTTCACAAAGGCAGTTCATGCTTTAGAGTTAGATCCTGGTTCCACTGTCAGTAGCCCCATATACTGCCCAAGCCACACCATTGTCACCTGTTTTCAGGGAGCCTAGTTCAGTCCTATGCAGGCTCCCCATTTGTCAGTCCGGCGTCAGGATTTCCCACTAGCTCAGTCAGTGGATTCTGTGGGTTTCCCCATCATGATCTTGACCCTTTTTTCATATTTTAACTCCTCCCTTACTTTGTTTGTACTCTGGGAGCTCAGCCCAGTGGTTAGCTGTGGATCTCTTCATCTGCTTCCATCTGTTTCTGGAAGAGAGTTCCAGCTTCCCTGTGGTTGTGGAATGTAGCAGGCTGGTCATCTTTTGCTTTATGTCTGGTATCCACTTACAAGTCAGTATACATAAATTTGTCTTTGTGGGTCTGGGTTTCAGCAGGGTCTTAGCCTGCCCTTTAAGGACGAGTCGGGTCCGAAGAAAGGTAAGTTGCTGCTCACCCATTCCCCAGCCTCCCTTGATCCAGGAGACAGTCAGAAGCAACTGGGAGTCCAGTCAAGCAGGAACTCGATTATTTTTGCACAGTAAACATCTTTTAAAGCAAAGAACTGTGGGGGTGTGGAAGAAGTGAAGTGTGGAAGTGTTGGGGGTGTGGCAAGGGTGGAAAGGGAGCCAGCATTTAAAGTAATGAATTTCTCTGTTGATTTATAGATTTTGTGCATGTATTTGTTAACAGTTTTCTCAGAATTTTTGAAATAATTTTACCACTCAAAATTTGTGTTTATAATGTTTTTAGTGGAAATAGCTACAGTTTCCATATGTTCACATCGACCCATTTCTTACTATATAATCGCTTATGGATAAATACAGTTCTCTAATTGTCATGATATGTTATAATTGTCTGCTGTGACAGGCTTGTGAGACAATGTCTCTGCTCAAGCAACTCTGGCCAGAAGGCTCTGACATCCGGCGAGCCCTTTGTGTCACTTCATGCTCCCTCTTCTTGGAAATGTACCACAGCTTCTTAGAGAACAGAGGGAAGAAAGCCTCCGAGCAGACGTGCGAAGACAGACAGGTGTGGTTGCTGCACTGGGATGCATTTGTGCTTTCTTATTTTATTGTTTTCACCAACCATTTCCCCACATTGCAACAGGTTCTCTCTTGTTTATATGAACAGCAGAAATAGGAGAATCCCTGCAATTCATGTCATAAAGGAATACGCTGTTTCATGACTTAGTGTGTTACCTACAGGTGCTTCACATAGGACATATGTGGTCTTCATCACCTGCAGACAGGCAAAGTAAGAAACAACCTGCTATGCTACTGTGCTTTGGGCTTTTCTGTGCACAGTTCATGAAATAAATGCTCAGGAAAGCATTATTTCTATTCCACCATCAAAACACAGACTTTCAGTTTTTGAGAGTAACAGTCCTCCAACCCAAGGTGCTAAATAGTAATGTAGTTTGGATTAAGGTTTATCTTGTGCAAATTTCTCAGGGACTTTAAAAGATAGGCTCACACAGTGGTTCCCTACTTTCTAGGAAGAGACTACTCTTCTTAGTTTTCTTTATTGCAGAAAAGGTCAAGAATCTGGTGGCCAGTTGAGATTTAGCTATGACTAAAAGTCATATCTGCATATATGTTCTCATGGGCACTAAAGTGTACTCATGTGCACATTCCATTTTATATGTAATCTCAGTAGTATGGAGTCTCAGCTAATGAATCCTATTAACTTTCTAGATTTCAGAAATAAACAAGGTTCAGTTTTTAATATTTTGCTTTGCAGTATCTCCTTAAATGTATATTTAATGAAACTTTTCTTCATGATTATATGTCCAAATTTAATTCTTCCCTAAATTATGATAGGGAACTTGTAAACATTAGACCCTCTCTGGCATCTTAGGGGTGTCCCATTGAAGTATCCTTGCTCCCCCAACACGACAAAATATTTGCCAATAGCAATGATGCCCCTGCCCCATGATGCTAAGCACACTACTTATTTAGCTCTGTTCTCATCGTGCAGTTACAGTCTTAAGCTACATTGTTATTCTGTTGTCCTAATGGAAGTCATTCATAATACTGTCTTCAGAGTAGGTTGCTTCAATGGAAGAGAGAATGTAGCATGTAGCTTCCCCACTCAAGGTCCCCTGGAACTTCCCGTTCACCACCTGGTTTATTAGTTTAAATCTGGAGTCCCTGAAAATACTGAGCTATGCCTTACACCAGCTTCTGCAAAGCTAGAAGCTTCCTTTTCCCTCTACCTCAAATGTTTTTAAACATAGCCTAATATCTAGGTAAGTACTGTCTCGGAAATGGAGAAAGTGTAAATTTGGAATTCCCACATAGAGAGCTTAGCTACAAAGTTCAGGCTTCTGCAGATTGAGTGTGTAGTCTCACAGCCTGCTGTTCTCTACTCACCTTCTTTACCTTCTACAGGAACAAGGTAGTCGTTTAACCCTGAAGGACGTGGAAGACTTCTGTAAGCTCCATTGCCTCAGTGTGGTTTTTCAACTTCACCTACCTCTTTCCCAGAGAGCCTGCTCAAGATTTATCACTTCTGCTTGGATTAAGGACCTCAAAACTGTCTTTAAAATGGTAAATATACTTGCCTTTCACTTATATTTTTGTTTTAACTACTTGATACATTAAAAGCCACGTTAACCTTCAAAATAGATTTATATAGGGTGGTGTTAAAGTTTGGAGTCTTCAAAGATCGGCTTGTTTAAATAAGTCACTTGACTAATAACAACCATCATGGCATGTATCCAACCCAAAGAGGAGCTTTTTGAAATTTTCCTTTTTAAAATTCTTTTCAGTGTGAGGAGTTTTTTTCATTAACGAGGAAGTTCCTGGTGACCACCACCTTCTGCACTGAGAAAGAACTGAGTGAATGGATGCAAGTCTTTATTATTTTTTCTTCATTCCAGATTATGGATACAGAGATTTTGGAGACCTTAGGAAAACAGAAAGCAAAAATATCTCCAGAGTTTTCTTTACAAATCAGTGCCAGAATCTGTTAACACTCCAGTTTATTCTCTTCATTTTAAATGAAGAGATATTTCTGTTTTTTATAGCATGGAAAATATCCATACACATTTTTTTTTCTTTTCACATCCTCCTTTCTTTCTATATTGGATGATATCATCTTTAATGACTATTAATTGCATCTTCATATATATGCAGTATATTTACATAAATAAATATCATATACATATGAAAGTATACATCATATATATGTGTGTGTGTGTGTGTGTGTGTGTGTGTTAGTCATGTATACTTTCTTTTAGGATCCTGAGATAAACAGTCAAGAAAAGTGTCTTATACCCAATGAAATTAGGAATGTGTTCTTCCATCATGGAGATGGAGTGAGATGAACACCCTTCATCATTCCACCCTAGTTCTTCCAGACAATTACATCTTATAAAGAATACACAGACTGAATATTAACACTTACTGTGAAGGAAGATCTAGGGTACTTTTGAAATCAATAATGAAAAGATCTCTTAAGAAGTTATATGACCCAAGTCCTGAAGGATGGCTAGGTGTTAGCAGGGTGGACAGAAATGAAACCAGATTGTGGGAGAAGAAGTACTGTGTGTGACTGTCCTAAAGATAGCACAGCCAAAAGACTGGGGTCCACTCATTGTATCAAGGACAGAATACTATAGGGTTAGTGATGAAGCTGATGTAGTGGGTGAGAGACAAATCAGGGAGCATCCTGTAGGTCAGGGCATCATACGTTCACTGAGTGCCAACTAAATGGTTTATGTAGGCAAATGGCACTTCTTTTTATACACACACACACACACACACACACACACACACACACACACACACACAAACTGTTTTACTTGCAAATAGACCATCAGAGTGTAGATACAAAACTGGATTTGGAGGGATTAAGGAACTATTTAGCCACCTTCTTGTTGATGGTGTTAGAGGCTAAGGAAGAGCTTTTGAGCGCTCTACACTATACTCTGAGTATCCTTGTACAGTAGCACTCTGAAGAGTGACTTAAGTCTACCTGGAGGCAGCAAAGCTGCATGGAGAGTGTGCCTTTCTTACTCAATGAGGAATAGCATTTCCATAAATGTCCCTGTCTCAAAGTCCAGCATGGGAGATGCAAAGGAAATTCATGGAGTGTATTGATTTTACTGTGACTGAAGTGGTGATTAAGTTACATTAATTTTACTTGATAATGCTTGTATTACATTTACTATATTAGCATAATGTTACCTGGGGTGGGAACTGTAGCTTAGGAATAGGGCTCATGAGTGATGGTTCAGTTGGCAAGGCACATGCCTTGGAAGCCTGAGAACCTAACTTTGATCTCCAATGTACAATCATGTATGAAATCAAATCAGGCATGGTGATGCTCACTTGTAATCCCCCAGATAGGTAGATGGAAAACTTCTTGTTGACTGTCCATCCTACTTGGTCAAGCTCGGGGCCAGTGAGAGGCCCTGTCACATACATAAAGTGGGATTTACCAGGTAATGACTCCTGAAGTAATTCTGTGGCCTCTGCACACCTGCACACATTAACACCATACCCATATCCATACAAAGGAGCATCAGGATGTATTGGATGTCTGCACTGGTGAACATTCATAGCTGCTGTAATGAAATTTTTGAAGAGTTCTGTGGTGCAGTAAATACTAGCATGATGAAGGTGGTTCTATGTAGGTTCTACTGATTCTTGAGGGAAAATTCTGTATCCTAAATTCCATAGAAGGACATTATTTTGGTGTTTTGCTAGTGCCTAAGGGTAGCAGGCTCTGTGTGACTCTGTTATTAATGAAAGATAGCAAGACTCCACTTCTCAATCCCATTTTCATTTAGATGTTTTAGTATGGGTCATATACTAAATACATTAAATTTATTGTTATCTGCAATTAAAATAAACATTGTGGCACCAGTAATGTGCTTTGACTATTATTATTGATTTATTTCTCAGTTATATTAAATTATTGTGTCACCTTTATGTAGCTTAAGTCTGGTCCATAAATGGGAGCTGACGTGAATGCAGCAGGTGTGATACGGACTTGAACAGGAGCCCTCCTTGCACAACTCTTAGCAGTGAAGAATTTTTGACAATTTTTAATATACAAGGAAGTGCTTTCAGTTAAAAGACATTATAACAAAATCTTGAAATATTTAACAGTGTTCTAAGATGACCTGGCAGGATGTACCTGATAATTTTAGCTGATAAGAAATAGTAGCTTTATTTTCCTCTTTATGTTGGGAAGCATTAAGTTTTAATACCAAGGCATAGAAAATAATGAAAACTCACTTGGGAGCCTCTCACTTTAATTCTGTAAATCATACCATTGAGGAAGAGTTGTGTCTACTGTGTAAGTGCTGCTTGTGCAGACATTCTGTCTTTGTTACAATGGAACATCACCACGCAGCCTTAAGTTAGTGGAGCATTGGTGGGTGGGAAAAGTTTTTCTTTCTAGAACCCTTAGCAGCCCAACATTTACAACCCAAAATAAACAAAGAAACCTAGGGAAAGAATAGAAACATATTCAAAAGCTTAAGAAATATACAGTTTTTGAGATTTTAGATTACATTGGGAGGGAACAATCAATAGTAAATAAATAGATATTTCTTTAACTGATGATAAATGGTTGGGTTTTTTTTTTTTGAGACAAGATCTTATTGTGTAACCCAGGTTGGTCTGAGACTGACTGAGTAACATAGACATGCCTTAATCTTGTAGGCATCCTCCTGCCTTAACCTCCCAAGTGCTGAGATTACGTGCAGTTTAAATTCATTTTTGAGTCAGTTTTTATTTTATGTAATGCTTCAATTTTTAAGGAACAAAGTATAATTGTTATTCAGCCTACGTGGGTTTACATTCTAATGAGTATTCGGACAGTCTTCTCATTTGCCTTTCATTTGGATTAGAGATGCGTATGGAGTCATTCTACATATTACTGTGGACATGTAAACTGTCAACAACTTCTTTTTTGATTTCCAGAAACAGTGGTGCGAGTATTTCATCCTAAGTAATGTGTACATGTTTAAATTTTGGAGTTTGGATTTACTTCACCTTTCTGATTTAAGTGATGAGCCTTTGTTGAAGAATATTGCTTTTTACTATGAAAATGAAAACTCAGAAGGTATCAGCTTACTATATAATATATCTCCCCTTTCTTTAGAGAGAAAATGCAGAAGTATCAGCTTACTATATAATACACATCATCTTCCTTTAGAGAGAAAGCTCATGAAGAGTTTCAAGCTTCAAAACCATTTTGTAAATGCCTATTGTATAAACTGTAATTATTTCAGTTTCCCAGTCTTTGTTGATAATTTACATTTGTGGCAATCAGAGTGAATATAACAATTCAAAAATAATTTTCAGTTTATTAGCACTCCATAATTATGTTTGTTAAACATGTATGTTCATGTGTTTGACAGTTCACAAAAGTTTGTTTTCATGCATGGCATGTAATATTTATTTATGAAATTACTCATGAATAGAAACATTTCACTTTATTAGATATTTAGTAATTTTAAGTTTTTCTAAGAGATACTATCTATATATTCTTATATAATTTGTGTTTTGTTAGACTATTTTGCTTGTGTTTTTATAATCAAAGAAGAAGAAAACACATTTTGAGAGACTCGTGCTTGAGTGAGTAGTATAGAAATGTCTTTAACATCAAGATTTGGTCCTGTCATATTTTAGGAATTGGAATAAATTACCTACTTTGAAAATAATGGTTCATTGTTAATTTTTATTTTAGTTTTATTCAGTGTTATTGGTTAAGAAGCTATATGTAGTATAATATTTTTATCATCTTAAAAAAATTAAATCTCTGCTGTTGGTTATCCTTAGTTAAGACATTAATTTTTAATATCAAGTTCTCAAGCAGAAAGACAAGATCAGTTTTGATATGTACCTTGTCATTGTCCACAGCTGTGATCCTTTTCATTTAGATTCAGTGGTAAGCTCATTGAAAATTTCACTGTTAGCCTCATATTTCAGAGCCTACTGACTTAATGATGTTATGTGCTTTAATGCGTGTGTCAGTGCTTCTTAACAGTGTATTTTTAATTTTGTGAACCAGGCCTGAATTTGAATGTAGGAGATGTCATCATGAAGGAGTATGTACATCTCTGGGATACAGTGTCAAAGTTGGTGGGAAACTTTGAAGTGGGAAATCCATTTCCTTTAAGAACAACAGAATGTCATTTTCTTAAAAAGACCCAATCACCATTCAAAGGTAACTTATCCCTAACTTAAATGTCATTTTCTTTAAATGACCCTATCACCAATCCAAGGTAACTTGTTCCTAACTTAAATGTTTACTTTAAAATACCACATCACCAGACAAAGATAACTGATTCCTACCATAAATTGAGGAAGAAAAAAACCTCTTGGAAACTCCAAGTAGAAATTGTTTTCTAGCATTTGTGTGTTTGAATAGTTGTCATATCCATGTGGTAATGTGCTTTAACTAATATTGAACATTTAAATGTTGTTTGTAATTAATGTTGCCATTTTAAATAGTCAAACCATACGCGAGTGAATTCTCTTTCTAGCAATGGAACCTCTGTCAACAAAAATTTTCAATATTCTAATACATCATGATGGTTCTTCTCCAAATAACAGAATGGGGGAAACCTGCAAAATAACTGGAGGAATTGAGATCCATCTATGCTCTACCAGCATAGAGACTAGCATGGTAGCATATTCAACATCTGTGTTGTATAGTAACAAAGTAAACAGTAGACTTGTGTTGGGAGGAGTATGAGATGCTAAAGAATAAAAAGGAGCCAGCAGTCACCTTAGAAAGACTTTGCCCAAATCAGTGCATTTGCCTTCTCTGTGCTGCAGATGTACAGAATGTCTCTGGTGACAGACACAGGAGAAGAGGCCAGAGCCAGGAGGTGGTAGAACTGACAGTCTTCAGAAAGCCATTGTCCATAGGAGCAAACCTCACAGGTTAGCTCCTCCCAGACCTGCCTTTCAGTGAACAGAAGTCACATTTTTTCTGCAGCATAATAAATCACTCTTGAGAATTTGGAATTTAAATTGTTATGCCACAAGGCCCTTCTAATCCAGTAAACGAAAGTGATTGGAAAGATCTGGCAAATTATCATAAGGAAGAAATCATTAACATTTTTATAGTATTATATGCCAAAAAAGGATGCTAATAGAATTCACAGAAGAGCCAAGGAATAACTAAGAACACAATTAGCTATGTGTAGGCAAAAGTTTCTCATTTGTTCCGTCTACTTAGACCCAAAATAATCATACAGAAACCATATTATTTTAACCCCTGATTGGCTAATCACTTAAGTGCAATTGTTAGCTAGTTCTTATATCTTTGGTTAACCCATTTCTATTATTTTATATTTTATCATGAAGTTCATGGCCTACTGGCAAGTTCCAGCTGACTTTCCCTTCTGGTGACTACACAGCATCTCTTGACTCTGCCTTCTTTCTCACAGCATTCAGTTTAGTTTTCCCCGTCTTGCTCTTTTCTGTCCTATCACAGGCCAAAACAACTTCTTTGTTAACCAATGGTATTTACATCATACAGAGGGTAATCTTATGTCAGCTGTGGACTTAGAACTGATAAGTTCTGTTTGTTTAATCATCACAATTATTATATACTTTCTGAATATAGTTTGAAAACATTTAAGAGAAATTAAATGTAAAATTAGAAATGAGAAAAATAATAAAAACTTTAAAACAATATTTATGTCTATAACCAGACTTGTAGAAATCAAAATACTGAACAGGTTTAAAATTGATTGGATATTAATAATGGAGGAGTTTTGGTTCTATAAATAAATAGAAAAAGAGTCATACTTAAGGTTGGAGACATCCCTCACGGGTCGTGTGTCCTAGCATGTTTGAGATTATGTGCTCAGTTTCCTGCACAAGAAAATAGAACAGGTGAAATATACCATTATGAGAAATGACAAAAGCTAGTCACAGAAAGAAGGATACCATGTGATGCCATTACACGCACAGTCTAAAAAAATACATAGAAGTAGAGCAAAGTAAATAGGTAGTTATTGAGGAAGCAGTGTTGGGGATGGGGAAATGTAGGTCAAAAGGTACAAATACGGAAGATAAATATATGGCAGATAATAGGTCTGTATTTGATGTACTTGATAAGGCTACTGTAGTCTATGAGGGCTAAGACTAATGATATATTTCATAGTTCCTGATCCTCCTGCCTCCACCTGTCAATTGCGAATACAGGCATACACCCCCAGGCCCAACTAATACTATGCATATCTATCTATGTATCTATCTATGTATCTATGTATATCTATCTATCTATCTATCTATCTATCTATCTATCTATCTATCTATCTATCTATCATCTATCTATCTATCTATCTATCTATCTATCATCTATCATCTATCTATCTATCTATCTATCTATCTATCTATCTATCTATCTATCTATCATCTATCATCTATCTATCTATCTATCTATCTATCTATCTATCTATCTATCTATCTAAAGTATATTAAATCATGGTATATACCTTAAATAAATATAAAATTAAATTTCAGCACATAAGGTATTAAAAGATATGGAGACTAAAAGCCAACCTTTGGTTCATTTGGAAACTTGGAAAGAAAGAATGAATTGATGTGAGGGAAATTTTGTTTAGAAAGTAATGACCTAACATTTCCCTGAATTAATCAAGACAAATTTTATACATTTAGGATGTCAAATCAGGTAAGTTAAATGCAAAAACATATTAAGCCAGAAGAATACACTCCCTTGACACACAAAGGGAAATTGCAACATGTAAAAACTACAGAGCATCTCATAGGATTCATAATTAATTCTAAAGGAAGAATTAACTCTAAAGAATTAGTCAAGTGACAGATTTCACAGTAATGATAAAATTCAGAATGTTCAGAATTATATGTGATTATTAAATTATATTAGGGTAGAAGATAGTATGCATATTTGCAGAAAAACAAAAAATGGCTTAGTCATAATAACATAATAACATCTTTAATATTGTAGTGAATTTCAGGAAAAATGATTTTAGAGGAAGTAGCAAAAGAAATGTTTCCTGAAAACTTAGGATACATACGTGTGTGTGAGTGTGAGTGTGTGTGTGTGTGTGTGTGTGTGTGTGTGTGTGTGTGTGTGTGTGTATTCTCCTATGACAGTGAATCCCACCTTACAAAAGAACACTGGAGCAAGGAGTTTACTGTAGCAGTCAGAGAGTGGTTCAAATTAGGTTAGGGCAGGAAATGAAGAGCACTCTGCAGAGTTTGTCTATGAGTAGGTTTTTACTTTGGAAGACATGAGGTTAACTGGGAACCTTTGAATGAAGTTCATACTATCTTGGAAACATCTTTTGCAAACAACAAGAGAGCTGGGGTATTTATTCTCCAGTTGCTGTTATGACTTTGACTGAGGGTCATTCTCAGAGCTTCTGGTTTGATCTCTGTGGTTACAGGGAGAAAAGTACTTAACCTACCAGTTACAGAAGGTATCCTGGGCAAACACAAGAACAGAGAGCATCAGGAGAATTAAGAACAATACGTTAAATAAAAATTATTCACTTGCCAATTATCACAGCTTTAAGATATGTCTGATCTATTTATCATCTGTCTATCTGTCTTTCTATCTGTGTCTGTCTGTCTGTCAGTCATCTATCCATAACCTACCTACTTATCATCAAGCTGTCATATTTCTGTCTGCTTGATCTAGCATTTTGTCACCTATCTACCTGTTTTTGCATAAGCATGTACATAAACCGAAAGGAAGCTCAAAGGGAGTTTTGTAATAATCTCAATCTCATGACCTTTGTTTTTTCCTATTTTAATTTATATTTGACACTATGTATGTGATCTCTCAGATTGTTATCTTTAGAATCTTTATCACTTATTAGACAAAAATAAAAGGATTAGACATTTGAACATAAGCACCACATAAAATTATCTATCATCTATTACTTATCTCTTTATCACCTATCAATAATCTGCCATCTTTATCACAATGTATCTATCTAGATATACCTATTGACTCTCTAGCCATTGAGCCACCTATTTTTCATCTAGATACCTATTTGTTTAGTTATTATTAGTTTATTTTCTATTACGTTCCTATAGTCTCAAAGTAGGAAATAGACTTATGAGCAGGATTGGAATTAAAATATAAATGAAGTGAATATGAAATGTTTTTAAATGTGAAATTTTGGGAAACAATGTATTGTCTTTTTTTTAAATTTATTTATTCATTAAGGATTTCTGCCTCCTCCCCGCCACCGCCTCCCACTTCCCTCCCCCTCCTCCGATCAAGTCCCTCTCCCTCATCAGCTCGAAGAGCAATCAGGGTTCCCTGACCTGTGGGAAGTCCAAGGACCACCCA